>NC_142156.1:19913961-20064115 GCF_024610735.1 Ursus americanus | reverse complement strand
ATTTACTTTCTGGCCTCAGCTTGGCCCACAAGTCCCTGCTCTGGCCTCTGCCGGCCTCCTCACGGCTCCTCGAACACACCTGTCTTGCTCCCACCTCAGGACCTTTGCACTTGCCATCCTCTGGGACTGGCACACACTTCAGCTCTAGAACCATCACATCCACACCCTCACTTTGTTCTGGTTTCTGCTAACCACCGCTTTCCTGACCACCCTGGCTTCGACATTCCACCCTTACCCGGCCTTTTAAGAACACTTACCAAGCCACCAGGTATGGGGTCACATTTAGGTTGGTGACTCTGTCTCTCCCACTAGAACACCAGTTCCATGAGGGCGGGAACCCTGAACATCTTGTAACTGCTATGTCACCCACAGTCCAAAACAGCACACAGCACACAGTAGGTGCTCAGTTAAGTCCTCGAACGACTGATTCCTACCTCATCATCTGATTCGGGAATCACCAGGAACATGACTCTTTGCCCCAAAGAGTGAGCAAGGAAATCCCGTGGTCAAGGCGGGGTGGGGAGGTGCGTTCACACCCAGCCTGGCCCCAGTGCCTCTGCTGGCTTGGGCGGGGGCAGTCCCGCAGTCAGCCAGACAGCCCGCGTCAACAGGGCATTGTGCCGACCGTGAGTGAGCCTCTTCACACAAAGCGAGGGGTGGGGACGGGACCTCTTTGATGAAAAGAAGCGTGAGCAAATTTAACGCTCGTGTCCAGCATAGTGAGCAGGGGGACAAGCTGGTGAGGACCTCACCCGCTAGGGGCTGGGCACAGCACTCGCTGCTCACGCCCCTGCCTGGGGCAGCAGCACCCGGAACCGGGTGTCAGAACAGCCCGTGCAAACCAGGCTGACACCCAGACCCGTAAGGCCTGGTGCAGGGCAGCAAGGGGACCCCAGAGGAAACCAGGCTCTGCTTGCCACCAGCCTCTGCTTGGGTATTTGAAAGGATTGGCTCCAAGACGTGCGATGGGTTTCTGTCTGTTTCCCCAGAGACGCGCAAGATGGGCGGATAACCTGCCGACTTCTGCACCTGGAAAGCATTCTCGGCGAGTCAGCAGCCAGCAGGGTGCTGTTAAACATCGGGAGCTCACCAGGAGGTGGGATGCCCTATGGGTTAGGTGGGCGGGGCCCCAGCTGCAGGCCCCCGGGCTGAGAAGAGGTTGCCCTTGGCAACCATTTCCTCTCTTTTTATTAAAAGCAGCATCTCAAAACCCCATACGTTCACAGGCATTTTGTTTTTCAACTTAAAAAAATAATAATAAACCCACACAAGGTAGTTAATTAGCTATAGAGTAAAAAGTAGGATAATAGAAGGTTTAAGCGTAGAGACTCCGGATCTAAATTCTCTGGGTTCCATCCCAGCAAGACCACTTACCAACAACCGGGTGACCTTGGGTAAGTCGCTAACCCCTGCTTCAGCTTGGCCCTCTGGAAAATGGGGTAGTAATGGGGATGGTGCTTACTTCATCGGGATATTGTGGAAAGCAAATGAGCCAATGTACATCTAGGGGTTAGGAGAGTTTCTGGCCCGGGGGGAAGGGCTATCTAAACGCCAGATAGCATTACCTGTGCGGAAATAGCCCCAGGTTTTGCCTTCAAGCCAAATCAAAAGATCAGGGACAGCCCAGTTCCATACCTGGCAGCTAGTTAGCAAGGAAGGGGAAAAAAATAAAATCAACCAGAACAGCCAAGACAAGGAAGCCAGGCACACAGTTCTTATGGCTGCGCTGGCTGGCCGGGCTGGCAGAGAAAGCTTCCAGAAAACCCTCTTTAAGGAGGACTCTAGGTCATCCAAAGAACAAAGGGAAGACTGGCTCCCTGTCCCTTTCTAAGTTCTGTCCTGTTGGACACCGGATTTACTCCCAACGTGCACAGCCCACATACCCTCGGAGCAGCGGCGCCAAGTGCGAGCCCCTCTTGCAGGAAAGCTGGGCGTTCATGCTGCAAACAGCCTCTGTCACCCCTGCAAGTCCTCAATGCCTCCCCCCAGCCCCCAGCCCAGTGCTCAAATTCACCACATGATTTGGGTCCAAGATAATAGTTCCCAAGCTGGGCTGCGCATCAGAATCATCTGGGGAGGCTTTTAAAATCCTGGTGCGTGGGTCACAGTCTCTACCAATGAAACGTGGATGTCTGCTGGGAGGTGGGCCTGGGTATTGTTCAAAGAAATCTCCGAGAGATGCCAACGCCCAGTCAAGTCTAGGGCTCACCGGACTAGGGAGCAAGGGAGGCACAAGTGAAATTCAGGCCGTGAGGCTTGAGGCAAGGCAAGGGTTCCTTCCTGCTGTAGGGAGGATTTTCAGCTGGGGGGAGGCACTGTGTGCCCTGTGAGGTACCGGGCCCCAGGAAAGCGGAGTCGGGCTGGAGCTGGGCCAGCACATACACTTGGCAGAAAAGATGTTAAGACGTGCAGAGAGCAGGCAGGAACGGGGGGGGGGGGGGGGAATGCCACTGGGATCGTTAGCGACCTCCCAATTTCATCTTGTCACTTCTCAAGTCGGGAAGGTACCGGATCCCACCCACTTTGCTCCAGCCTGCCAGGGGCCACCCCGGCTCAGCCTAGCCGCCAAGCTGGGTGCCCACCCAAATCCACATGAAGGCCCTACTAAGTGGGGGGGGGGGGGGGTTGGGGAGAAAACTCTTGAGTCTCCTGCGCTGGGGCTCCAGCCTCCCCCAGGCACGCCTCAGCTCCACGTCAACATCCCTCAACATCCAGAGAAGGAAGGGTTACTGTCTGGGTTTGGTTTTTTTAAAAAATTGTTAAAAAAAAAAAAAAGGGGGGGGGGGGGCTTTCACGCTGGCAGCGCCGGGAACAGTAAACAGGGACCCGGGTCAGGAGAGAAGGGACCCGGCTACGGATGTCTGCAACATGCTTCGTCCTGGGGTTTCAGCCCACCCAATCGGGAGAGAACTTTGGGAATTCCGGATGTGTTCCTCACCCCCTAGCCCTTCAGGGCTGACAACAAGACAATCACTCAGTAGAGAGGCCCACCGCCAGGGAGAGGTCTCCAGGTCCCGGGGTCAGGCCAGACCTCCACCTCCGTGCCCCGGCCCCGCCCCGGGGAGCACCGCTGTCACCGGGCCCCCTTCTGAGCCCCGCAGCTGGGGGTGCGGGAGGAAGCCCGTGCCGGCTTCCGAGGCACCGCATCTGGGGGCGCGGCAAGAGCCACCCCTCGCCCCTGGCTGGCCCCGACCCGCGCTCTGCGCGAAGGCGCGCGCTTACCGCTCTGGCCTCTCCGGGTCCGGGGTGCTCCGAGGAGGCGCCGGCGCCCCCCGCGCGGGCGTCGAGGATGCCGGGCGCCAGCGAGTAGAAGGGCGGGCTGGGGCTGGGGCTGGGGGGCAGCCCGGAGTCGGGGCTGTCCAGCAAGCCCTCCCGGCTCTTCTCCTTGAGGCTCTCCTCCATGCCCTGCAGATGCAGGTGGCCCACCATGTCTGGGGGGCGCGGGGCGCGGGCCCCCGGCTCCTCGGGGGACTCCTCCACCGCGCTCCGGGGGCCTGGCCGGGCGGCGGGCCGAGGGTTGCGCGCCTGGGACTCGCGGGCAGAGCCGAGCGGCGGCGCGTCGGGCCCAGCGCTACCCACCCCCCCACCCCGCGCCCCGGCTCCCCGCCGCCGCAGCTCCGCCGCTCGGTGCGCGCCGCCGCCGCCTGCGCCCCCGCCCGCCCCGCCGCGCGCCCGCCCGGCCTCGCCTCCGCGCTCCGCCGCCGGCCCTCTCCGCACCTTCCCGGCCCGCGCCTCCTTTTCTAGGCGCCTCCTCCTCCTCCTCCTCCTCCTCCCCTCCCCCGGCCCACCCCGCCCGGCCTGCGCGGTGGGCACCCGCCCCGGTCCGGCCTCCGCCCGCCCTCCCGCCGCCGCGCCCAGGGACCGCACCGCCACCCGCCCGGCCGAGCAGGCTTTCTGTGCGCCCCCTTCCCCCGGCACACACACAAATGCTTGGGGGTTCCCGAGTCACCCCGAGTGCCGGCGGTAGTAATGTTTGATGTGGCCACCCGAGGTTTTCTCCATCTCGCTGAAGTCAGAATGCAAGAATCTTTAAAAATCTCGATTTTAGAAGACCTGTGACTTACGAAGCAGGGGAAACATGAGGTCTGAGTGCTCCCGGGGCTTCAAGACCTGCTCTTGAGCTGCTCTTTTTCCAGAGTGCCCACCCTTAGTTTAGGTCCTAAATGGCCCACTGCCTGCCCTGGGCACCTGTGTCTCCGTGAGCTGATTATCTGTTACTCAAGGCCACCTGGGCCTTCAGGTGGAGAACACTGGGTAGAAATGGGGCTGGGGGCAAGTAGGAGAGCTGAGAAACCCTTCCTGGAATCGTGTGTGCATCTGTCCCTTTCCAGATTTCCTCCTAGAGGTCCTTTCTCATTAACAAGGGTCTCCCACCCCCGTCTTTTCTTTCCTCCCAAGGGATAAGGACACCTGCTTTCTTTTCTTCAGATGACGGAGAAGCAGCTCTCTGCATTGGCAGCTCCCATCCAGCCACCCACTCACACAGACACCCCCACACCGCTCCCAGGCATCCAGCCTTGCATCCTGAAAGCAGAGGCCCAAATTGCTTTGAAAAAGGGTAGGAATGGGAGAGAGGCTAGAGGGAGCAGAGGGGAGATGGTGTAGACAGATGTCTCAGCTCTTCGTCTTCCTTAAAGCATGTTCATTGGGTCAAGACTGATCAGAGCCCTACCGCGCCCTGAGCCCTGGGGAGGATAGCCTGGCCCTGGGGCACCCTGTTTGGGGAGGGGGTGGTGAACACACCAGGGAGCAAAGGGGGTGAGTTTAGTGGAGGAAATTCATAAGGCATTGCAAGAAAGTAGAATGGGAGGGACGGTTTATGGCTCTGGTGTTCAGGGAAGGTGGCTCCGAGGTGACATTTTTAAGATGAGACCTCGAGCAGCAAGCAGTGAGCTGGAGACAGAATTTACTTGCAGGTGGGGGAGACAGCAAGGACAACGGTGCCGCCTCCCACAACCCCCCCTCCCAATAGCAGCTACAGAACATGAGGTGCATTCCAGAAGGGCCAGGCCTGGTAGCTTCCTAAGAGTGCTGTGAAACCCTGAGGGACCTGGTATCAGGTGAATTTACAACCCATTTCCATATAAACCAGGAAAAACATGGGGAGTCTGCTGCCCATACAGACTTAACCGAGGTTTGAATATCTGGAACATTCTAGAGAGACAAACAAACAAGCAGAACTGACTCCATTTGCTTCAAATTTTAGTAGGCAGCACAGGCCTTCCATGGGCCACTTGACCAGAAGTGGGTGTGAGGGGGACTGCTGTCATCTCATAGGGCAAACGTGGGAGGCTGTGCTTTCCAGAACACAAACACATTAAGATTCACCTTCTCCCCAAATGCCCACAGGAGAGGGCTTGCTTCAATCGCTGGCATGACTTGGCCGCCCTAGAGAGAAGACGACTTTGACAAACATGGATTATTCTGATCACAGGGAAGTGAATATTGACATGCACAGCCCGGTGGGGAGTTAGGGTGAAGGCCCGTGGACTGGGTTACACGACTGAGGGTCATCCTGACTTTATTTAAAATTTTGAGATTTTGCTCACCTTGAATTTTCTGTGTCAATTTTGACCATCAACATGAACTTCAAAAGTAAACTCTTATTTGTGATTTCCACATTTGGGACATTTCCGTAAATTCTGTGTTGTTGGTGAGGCCCTCGCTGCCCTCGCCCTGACCCTGGCCCCTTGTGCCATTCACACTTACCAGGAGTAAATTTGATGACGATGCCCACTTAGGTTCTGGAAGTTTCCCTGCACCCACACACAGCTTCCCCTGAAACGGACTCCACTGTATGGAATAATGTTGGAGATGTGTATACACCCAGGGGCAGGAAAAACTTGCCCACACTCCAAATGTCAAACAGCCAGTTAGTGGCCCACACAACTGACCCCAGTGACCATGACCTCTGACCTCATCAGATCCACTGCTGCAGGCTGGGGGCTGCCCATCCACTGAAAGCCTGTACTATAGAAGCTTCTATTTCTCACAGTGCCAGCTGGTCTGCAAATGTCAAAGAGGGGACGAAAGGCCAAAATTTCCATAAGTTAGTTCGAGCCAGGGGCCAGTGGGTGGGTGGGTGGCTCTCTTGGCCAGTCTGGAGAGGAAAGGAGCTTGAACCTTTTCTCTGTGATGGGAAGCCAGAGGAACAAGAAGGTGGGGTCTTTCAAGATCCAAGCACTTGCTGGGGGGCGGGGGCGGTTTGCTAAGGGCCCAAGCAGGGGCAGGAGGAGGCGAGATCAGGTTTGCAGAGACGGGTGTGCAGTGCTAAGGGATTCGGACTTTATCTGCCAGGAAATTGGGAATCTGCAGAGGCTTTTGAAGCCGGTTTTAGGAATGATCTGATCCAAACTGCTTCCAATTTAGCTCAAAGGCAGGACAGGAGAGAGAGAGAGAGAGATTGGATACTTAATAGAAAAAAGTAGATATTTAATAGAAAAGAGGTATTGGGATACACTACAAGGAGTCCGAAGTGTGTGTTCCGTGCTAGAGAAAAGGGCAGGCCCCATACTGCGCACCTCTGGAATGGGGCACGTTCATCTGGGAGCTTGTGAAGTCACCTGCTTTTAAGCACACGTGGTCGGGGGATCGCCAGCTCTGGGGACTAACCCAGCATCCCAGCCTCAGGGGGACTTCCCCAGGCTGCCTTGTGAGAGGGAAGCTCGATGCTCTGAGAAATGCCAGAGGATTAAGGGGAAGGGCACGCAGGAATAAAGGCTTTTTCATTGAAAGCCCTTAGCCACTTGTTCCAAGCTTTGGAGAACATTCCTAAGAGTAGGGCCGTGCATTCATGGACAGCTTACAGAGGCCTCTGCACACGTATTGTCTTGCACTTGAACCCTGCAAACTACCCTGACACCCAAGATGGATGTGGATTCCTTCTATTTTAAAATAAAGCAGATCAAGCCAGGGAGGCTCAGAGAGGTTAAGCAACTTGCCAGAGGTCACACAGCTGCTAAACAGAAAGCCAGACTGGAGGCCATGAGGATGGATTTGGGGGAAGGTGGTCAGTGGGTCCCAATGGATCACGAAATAGTGAGGCAGAAGGACTGCGGTTCTAATGCCCGATGATGAGGCAGGTCTGTGACCTGCAGAGACCATTCTGAAGCAAACAAGTCTAACTAGGGGATCATGCCAAAGACCCCAAAGGCCCCGGCTGGCTTGAAAGCAAAGATCCTATTCAGGTGACACAGTGATTGTTCACAGATCTTTTCCCCGCTCTTGCCAAGTGTCCTGGAAGTGCCTTGAGGGCAGAGCGGAGCACTGTCTCCTGGTGGGCCGTCCACACTGCATGGAGCAAGTCTAAGGAATTAAGAGCTGGGACTCGACCCACCTGGGTGGGTCCTAGTCACCCACACGGCAGTCCCTGGGGAGGGGCTGGTTGGTCGATTTCATCAGACTGGAAAGACTGGCAGAATACGGAGAGTTGCGTCACCTTCAGAGATGACAAGAGGGAAGCTCAGAGAGGGTAACTGTTTCACCTAAACTCACACAGCAGGGCCTGGTCTTAACTAACACTTCCCAGCTGTGTGATTTGGGCAATTTGCAGTGCCCTCTCTGTGCCTCAGTGTCCGCTCCATAAAGCGGAGTTTAAATAAAGAGATTGAATGAGGACTGAATATACTGGGATTAAATATAACTGGCGTAGGCTTCTAGGCATGTCGGGCTCGGGCTGTGCCCTCGGCACGCCGCCAGTGAAAATTCTCCAGGCTTTGTGGCCAGGCCTTGCTCTCAATCACGGCATCTCCTCGTCTGAGTAAAGTGACCAAAGCTATCAATAGATGAAGTATACACACATATACACACAAACGTGCTTACACAACACGTGCTTACACATGTGCAAACACACACACGCATACACACGTGCATATGCATATGTATTTTTTCTTTCCTTAGGAGAAGAGAAGGGGGTAAAATGTGAGCAAAATATGTATCTTCTCTATGGGGAGTCCATAGATTTTGTCCACAGTAATCACACATTAGTTAGCATTTGAAAGGAGCCTCTGGAAGACTCGGAGAGGAGAGCAAACAGTTGCTTTTTCATCAGAAGCTCTTGACAGCTCCTAGTTGAACTGTTCCTAAGGGCATGTGCTCCAGTGAGACACGTTTTACGTTCAAGGCCTGATGCTGCACAACGGCGACTTTGGGGCCCTGTGTCCTCCGCAGGGCCTGGGTCTGGGGCCTGGTCAGTGGATGCCCCTCCCCACTGGCCGAACAGGAGAATCAGATTGTCCCCAGCAGCTTGCTCTGTCCCCCGTGTGAGCCACAGCCGTCCCTGCCCCGGGACACAGCTTCCGTAATGACTCACGTCTTCATTTTTAGCGCGCGTCCTCCCCGAGCCCGCGGCTCTGTCTCTGCTGGGCAGCTGCCTGTCTGGGGGTCGGGGCCTGTGCCCACGGCGGGCAGGGCCCTGTATCTGTCCCTGAGACCAGCTCATGTCCGCCTGCCCACCTAAGGGACGGAAGCAGGGACGGAACGGATCCAAGGCGTATCTGTAAACGGGAGCGTGTCCTTCTGCGGACATCTGAGTGTGTGTGTGTGTGTCTGGAACAAACTCGGGGTTCCCCGTGCTTTGAGCGAAATAATGAAAACTCTGCTGCCAACTTCCCAGCTTGGAATTCCTGCTGCTCGTCCCCCTTCCCGTTCCAGAAGAGGGCTGCCTGCATCCTGTCACCGCTGCACACAGGGGAGGCCACAGCTGAAACGGCTTTCGTGGCTGCTCGCTCGCTGGTTCACACCTTTGGCGTTTAAGGAGTTTTAGCTGAAAAGGCCTTTTCTTGCCAGCTTCTCCCAAGCTTGAGTAAACAAAAAACCTATTTATGTCCTCAGAGCACTTAATTAAGGCAGGGCAGGGATAAAACCAGTGACTGAGTATAGTAAAAATGCAGTTCTAAACGTCAGGAGAGGGCCGCCGGCCCAGGCCCGTTCCATGGAACTGGGGAAGCCAGGTCCCCCCTAATTTTGGTTTTATAAAGTTGAAAGAATTATACAACGAACACCCAAGCTCCCTTCACCTCCACACGTCATTGGTTGACATGTTGGCACATCTGGCCTCTTTTGGTCTCTCTCCGATGTGCACATGCGTCTGCGTGATCCCTATGTGTTGTCTGTTTTTCTGAACCCTTGAAAAGTTAGTGGCAGACATCGTGACCCTTAACCCCAAATACTTAAGTGGCATCTTTAAGAGCAGAGATGATCTCCTACATAAACACAATAGTGTGACCACACCAAAGGAATTTAACACTGGGGCAAAGATATTGTATGACCTGTATTTTATATCAGCCCCCCCCCCCAATTATCCCAATAAGGCCCCTGGAAAGCTGCTTTTTCAACCCAGGGCCATGGGGAGACAATTCTACACGGGGCTCTTGTGTCTCTGCACATCTTTCAAGGAGAGCCCCAGCTGTCCTTTGTCTGGACTGTCATTTCAAGGATGTTTGTATGGTGTATGGAAAACAGCTTCAAAAGGTCAAGAGAGTGTCTCCCTCCAAAGCAAAAGGCGTGCTCACGGTCCAGTATAAGAAAGATAGTATCTCCCGCTGGGGAACAGATCAGACAGGCTTGTGCCCCTTATAAAACATTTGGGTTCCCTTGGCTCAGGCTTCCTCTGCTACATGCAGGTATCACTTGGCCTTCTTAGAGCGACCTGGTTGGAACCAGGGCCTGAGAAATGACACAAGAAGATGTTGTTATGCTGTGAGTAGTAACATCCTTAGTCTCTGACCCAGGACTCCCGTGTCTCCTGCCAGATCTAGGCGCTGGCGGCTGCTCACTACTCAGCTAGTCAGGAAAGAGAAACCGCAGGTTCTTGATGGCCGTTGATTGCCATTTTCAGACAAAGGTGTGAGTCACTTCACACGACAAATCATTTCTCTTTTATCTCCTTTAATCTAGAATAGTCCTGGGCTTTCCCCTGTCTCTCCAGATAGTGATAGCTTTAAAGAGTTCAGGCCAGTGATTGGGTAGAAAGTCCCACGATCCAGGGCACCTGGGTGGCTCAGTCGGTGAAGCGTCTGCCTTCGACTCAGGTCATGATCTCGGGGTCCTGGGATCGAGCCCCACATGGGGAGGGTCCCTCCTCAGCAGGGAGCCGTCTCCTCCCTCTCCCTCTGTCCCGTCCCTGCTTGTGCTCCCTCTCTCTCTCAAATAAATAAATTCTTTAAAAAAAGTCCCACGATCCACATTTGTCTGATGGCTTCCTTGAGATTAGACTTCGGATAAACACTTATGCAAGAATTTTGCAGGGCTGATGTTGAGGCACCCACAGCAGGAGGGATATCACATCAGCTTGTCTCAGGATTGACCCTGCTAACATCTTGTCACCTGGTTGAGGTGCCATCTCCACGTGACTTCGTTGTAAAGTTATCTTGCCCTTTGTAATTTATCAGGAATCTGTGGGGAGATGCTGAGAGACCGCGGGGTAGCCTGTTCCCTGACAAGCCTTAACCTCTGCAAACCATCCACGAAGGGCACTGTGCTGGGCGACAGCTCTGATCCTATGATGACGGTGATGGGAGCTAACACAGCTCCCAGCCGGCGGCCCTTGACAGAAAGAGTTTGCCGAATCCACGAGTCACCTCCCGCAAATCACCTTTGACACGTTCATCGCTCTGCACCACTTTCATTACACTTTATCAAATGTTTAGGGGTTCAAATCTTCAGGACTTGACCCAGCAGACTAAAATCTGAGGAAGCCACCCTCCTGCACGCCCCTTGCTCGGCCAACCTACACAAGGCAACATGTTCTGGGGTCTTCCAAATATGACGCACCACCCAAACGGGCTCCCAATTATCTCCTCTGACTAGTAACTGTGACGCCACATCAGTTGGTGAACCTGACTACGCGAATCCGTAATGCCAGAATATCACTGCTTGATTGAGAAGGTTTGGGAGATGAAAAACTGTTACAGCGAAAAACAAGTTCTCCCAAAAGCGCTGTGGCTTTACAAGAGGCATCATGGCAGATGCTCGGTTACTCCAACAGTCGTCTTGAGCTCCATCTGAATAAAGAGGCAGACAGGGCATCTGTGCGCATTAAAAATAAGCCAAGACTAAGTCTAGCTTGGTCAGAGCCAAGGCAAGACCGGAGTGGCTGTGAGGCGTGCAGAGGCGGGAGCGGGCCATTCCCCAGCTCCTGCCAAAGCCACAGCTCAGAGAGACCAAGGGACGGAGCATGGCAACTGCAGCCCACGGTCCCCTTGCCCGCGCCCCCGGGGTGAGCACAGCGCAGAGTGGGGCAAACAAATACATTTCTATTCCTTCCTCAAGGAAGACACAAGTCTGGGCAGATACTCTGGTTGTGTGGTTTTCAACAGAAAGTGAAGACAAAAGGCATCGAGTGGGAAGCAAAGGAAAGGCTCTGGCTCCTGGCGTGATGCCTGGGGGCTTCAGGGAGGGCAGAGACTGCGCACCAGACTCCAGGGAGGGCATGGCTCAGGGGAGGCGAGGGCTCAGCAATGCTGGCTGTGCAAGGGAAAGGGAGAGAGGCTTCCTGATCTCCCTTCGAGCTGCAGTTATTAATTGAGCACCTACTGTATGCCTGGCATTGGAGATACAACCATGGACAAGTCAAACTTGGCCCCCATTCTTATGGCGTTTCCACTCTGGGGTGGGGGGAGAGGAATTAAATAAGATAATTTCAGAGAGTTAAAAAACTATGCAAATAAAGTGGGATGATGGGATGGAGTAACCAGGACTACTTTAGACAGGGGCGGCTGCTGGGAGTGTCAAGGAAGCTGGTGACAAGGGGCTAGCTCTGCGGAGAGCCTGGCAGAGGACACTGAAGGTGCAAAGGCCCTGAAGCTGCCACAAGCTCAAGGTGTGCTTCATAAGGGGAAGCCCATAAAGAGAGGCACGGAGAACAGAATGGGGGGCATAGAGAAAGGAGGACGGGATGAGGGCTATGAAAGTGGGTGAGGCCGGTCGTGAAGGACTGGAGAACAGGGACAGGACAGAAGGACCGCTGAGCCGTGCACACATGGAGGAGGACAGGGAGACGGGCGTACGTGCAGAGCAGTCCACGTTGCCTTTGCTCCTGAGGGATTCCGACTTGTCTCTACGTGCCGGACCCAGCATCTTTGCTGGCTTGTGTGTGTGTGGTTCTTATTTCCCCAACTGGGTTATAAACTTCTCAAGGCAGAGCACGCGCCTTCTTCTTTTTCTTCTTTCTGCATGGCACTTTGCACAGGGCTCCGTCCACGGTGGGCTCATTAACTATTGTTTGAACGAACGGATGGATGGACAACGCGTGGGTGGACAGACGGATGGATTCTCCAACTAGCACGTGTCTGTCTGCAATTAGCCTTGTGGTTCCCATCTAGCTCAAGCTGGGTCAACATTTTGCGCATGCCCACGTGAGGCACAGAAGTGAGCATGCACGCTCACTTAACTCAAAAACATTTCTGATACTTGGGCTTTCTAAAACAAGGATCAGCAAGTTTGCAAACTGCCTCTAGGAGTTTTGGTAAGCGGCAGAGCTTTCCTGCCCTGTGGGGGGCACACAGGTGCCTTACGTAGACACACCAACCCAGAGATGAGTAGGAACTGGGAGGTGATGTCGGAAAGAGCAGGAGAAAGAGGAGGGAAGCGTGGCGAGCTGGCTAGCGGGGACGCGGCTGGGCTGAGTTACTTGGGTGTGGCCACGTGATTGAGCTCTGACCCCTGGCATGCAGCTGGGGTCAACACACACTCCTCTGAAGCCTGGCCCACAGAAGCTTCTCTCAATCCCTCCTCCATCCCGGGCCGAAGTGGGCATATAGTAGGCTGCTTAGCCTCCAGTACAAAAGCGGAGGGGAAGGTGAGAAGTAGGGGCTCTTCCTTTATACAGCAGACTCCAGAAGAAGGACAGACACCTCAACCCCATGGAGCCTAGGTGCCAACTTCTGGGATACAGGACAGGGACATGAAATAATGCTCTCTGGGACCCCAGCCTGGTGGACACTCGCAGGGAAAGAAGGGCAGAAGGGGGAGAGGGACCAGAGCCAGGGCACCCGATGCGAAGCTGCTGGATGTGGGGCCAAAAATTCCATATTTTATTATTATTATTTTTTAAGATTTTATTTATTTATTTGACAGAGAGAGAGAGAGAGAAACCACAGAGGGAGAGGGAGAAGCAGACTCCCCACTGAGCAGGGAGCCCGACTCGGGGCTCAATCCCAGGATGTAGGGATCATGACCTGAGCCGAAGGCAGACTCCACCGACTAAGCCACCCAGGCGCCCTCAAAATTCTGTATTTTAAAAATGAACAGATTACAAAAAAAGGAGAGGTTTGATGGGAACTTCATCTTGAAAAATGAATCTAATGTGGTAAAAATCCAAAATAAGTGAACTTCATCTTAAATTCACAAAGTGTGGAAACGCTGCTGTCACTCTCAGAGCAGACAAACGACAAGGGATGACTTCTCTTCCACCAGCCATGTCTTCTCCCAGCGAAGTTTCCTCCAGGCACCTCCTTCCCTTCACATCTGACTTGTTGGCAGCTCTATGCTTCATCACCGTTTCCACGGGCTTCTCTCAATCCTTTGAATTTCAACTCATTGTCTTACAGGCTAGATTTAACTGGCTAGATTTAGCTGGCTGGAATTTGGAGCCGCCAGTGTCCCTCAAGTGACTGCAGATGCAAGATGCTCTTGTCACCACCTTCGCACAGCAGACGGATTTCAAAGTGCATCTCTTTTCTTTGTTCCCCTCAGGGCACGCCAAACAAGCCCTCTGCAACTGCCGCGTCCCCGCTCAGGGACTTGAGACGTGGCGCCTTGCAAAGTGGGGAGACCCTCCGTGGAACTTCAATGGCCAACCTGCCTTTGGAGCCATTTGCCGACACGAGGCGAGGCTGGAGTAGCCGACCCTGGTTCTTCTGGGAGGTTCCCAGGCAGCTGTTTACCCTGATTCCCGGCCATCCACCGTGTTTCCTACTACTGTTTTTCTAGCCTACTTAGCTATTCAGGGGGAAAATATCACAGTGGGTAGGAAGTTTTTGCTCAAAAGCCAAACAAAGAGAAGAAAAACAAGAGCAAAGGGAAAGAAGGTTTAAAAAAAAAAAAAAGCCTTTGAGAAATACCGAATGCTCTTGTTAAGCAAATAATTTCCTAGGGCTTCTTAACGTACAAGGAAACCCGATAGCTGCAAAAATAAATCCAAGTTAAAGAAAATACCCCCTCTACCCGGGTTCCAGATTTACCTTCTGTGCCTTCGCTAGAGTTTGCCCTCGGTGGGGCTCCTGGTACCTGCCAGTGTCGAGGGCCCGGTGAAGACTGCATAGAAGCCAGCTGGTCAGAATGCTGGACATCTGGAAGCTTCTTAGACCCTCTCTTTGTGCCTGGGCTCCGGAAGCGGCTGTTCTGCTGTCGTTTTTGGTGCCTTGGCTTTTCATCAAAGAGGAAGCGGACGGTGAGGAAGTGTTTGACTTGGAACCACCGGCTGGATTTTTCTCACCGTTTAGGGCTTTGCTCAGATGTCACCTCCTCAGGAAGCCTTCCCTGACCATCCTGCCTGGTCGCCACTCCTTCCCTCCCCAGCCTCTGCGTTCCATGACACTGCTTTACGCTCTTCCTAGAATGTACTGCCACCTAAGATCGTGGGGTTCAATTCTTGTGTGTCTCCCACACTAGCGGCAACTCCACAGAGGAAAGACTTCACCTGTCTTATCACCAATCCACCCCCAGCACCTGGAAGAGTATTGGGCACATTGTAGGTGCTGAGTCAATGTTGAATGAAATTGAACCCTTAAGTTAAAAACGTTTATCTGCTTAAACGTGATAGAAAAAACTGCATTCCAGAAGAATTGGACCCTACCTCCTAGGAGTTTCTTTAGAAAAAAAAAAAAAAAATATATATATATATATATATGAGACTATATATGTGTATATATATGAGACTATATATGTATATATATATAAAACTATATATAGGTATATATAAAGATATATAGTTAAAGATACGTATGTATACACACACACACACACACACATTTGTATACCTATACTTTTCTTCTGTAAGTAATTAAATGAAAGCAACTCTTGCAAAGCACGGCATGAAATAACCAGGGTCATTGTGAAGAATACAATGAGGTAATTCTGTAAATTACTTAACAAAATGTCTGGTGCATCGTGAGCGCTCAACGAATATCGGCACTTATCAACAACTACTCACACTGAGCTCATGGTCAACGAAGTCCTGGAAAAGTCCACACATGCTGTTGTATCTTCCATTTCTAATCCTTCTGGTTTCTTGAAATGTGGCGTGATCTCTTCTACAACTCATCTTGTTATGCTCTGCCAAAAATATCTCACCCCCCTAAAAAAACATCTCACCATTCATCAGATTATCTTTCCCAGCTTTGTATCATTGTTGAATGTGATCAGCACACCTTTGAAGGCCTTGTGAAAAATCATTGATAAAAATGCTGAACTGCAAGGAACAAAGGCAGAGGCCTGCGGCATACCACTAGAGACCTTGCTGCAGGTTGACATCAGCTGTATTAAATCAGCCTTCCTTGGCTCGTCACTCGGATGGCTACAAAACCATTTAATCACACTCTCACTGAGCTTACTTTCCCATCTTATTCATCTTGTCAATGCCTTGCTGAAATGCAGGTACACTTATGGTTATAGAATTCCTCTGATGTAGCCACTCCGGTGACCCAGAGTAACCTCATTAAATAACTCAACCACCTTTGTCAGGTGTGACTTGTTCTAAGTGAACCCATATTGGCTTCCAGAGATCACTCTTTTATTTTACGAATTCAGAAACGGTGCTGTTGTTAATGGTATCAGTCAGCTTACGCTGAGCTCTGCTGCAGGACCACATACCCACACATCTCAGTGGCTTACAATAACAGAGATTTATTGGTCATGCTATGTGTCCATCAAAGGTTTCAGCCTTTATTTTGGGAACCCAGGCTTGTGGTAGACGGGAAAGAAAAGCGGAGAACTTTGCAGTGGCCCCAAGGGCTTTGCCCAGAAGTGAACCCTGTTTCTCATGCTTACGCTCTATTGGCTGAAACGAGTCACATGGCCAAGACTGCTGTCAATGGCACCGGGATACTGCAGGTATAGGATGAGGCACCTTAGGGGTGGGCCCGGCTATCTCTAATGGTAATACCATTGACGGCTCCACCAAGAGCAGAATCCACCTCTTACCTCTCCAGAAAATTGGGTTTTCCCCAATACTATAGTTTCTGGAATTATCAAACTAACAATGGTTGAATCATAAGATACATCAATATTCTGAGAACCCCACAGTATGATTTGAATATTTACGTGAGACTCTGACCTCCTGGGACATTCGTGTGGATGAATTGCATTCCATTTCTCCACCCAATTGCCGGAGCAGAGACCCTAGACTCCCCCATGGCTCCCTCCCTCAACTGACCCCCAGAGCCTGTAGACCTTCTCTGAAATATCTCAAAGTTCTGCCCCTTCGTCCCCAACACTATGGTAATGCCTGAGTTCAAAATCAAATCACCCCTCCTCTGGACTCACGAAGTCACTTCCTAATGGACCCTTGGTCTCCCCTCCTGCCCGACCCAGGCCCTCTTACTGCAGCTGGTTGGAGGATCTTTCAAAATTCAAGGACAAGCACGATCCTCTCTTCTCTTTTTTAAACCTTCAGTTAATATTGTGCCCTTACCTGTGGGCTAACATCCAAACTCCTCAGGAGAAAGTAAAATGTGACGGTGAAGAGCAGGATTTTCGTATCGGCCCGTTAGGGTTGAAAGCAGAGATCCACGCTGTGTGACCACTGGGAAGTCTCTCCACCTCTCTGTGCCTCTGTTCCCTCATCTGCAAAATGGTGATAGTATTAGTCTCTACTCACAGGTTTCCCTGAGATAACGAGGTTAATTTACATGAGATAATGCATGGAAAACATTCAGCAAAGGGTCTAGCACATTGTAATGCTCCACAAATGGCAACCGATACTGTTATTGCAATTTTGATATTACAAGACCCCCTCTGTCCACTTCCACTCTGCCCCTACCCACCCCAACCCACCCCCGCCCCTTTCCACCTTTGTGCTGTGGTGGTGTCCTCGGGACATGCCATGCCCTTTCATGTCAGGGCTTTGATACATGTTCCTTCTGCTTGAAATGCCCTCCTTGCTAGGAAAACGTGGGAGTGTGGAGGGAAAGTCTCCAACTCTTACGGCAGCTTTACTCATGACTACCCAAACCTGGAAGCAACAGAGACACCCCTCAGGAGGTGTGTGGGTAACTGGCGCATCTAGGCGCTGGAATATTATTCAGCAATGAAAAAAAGCTATCTAGCCCCAAAAAGGCATGGAGGAAGCTTAAATGCGTATCACTAAGTGAGAGAAGCCCATCTGAAAAGGCTGCATGTGTGTGATTCTAACTATAGGACGTTCTGGAAAAGGCAAAACTATGGAGACAGTAAAGAGATCAATGGTTGTTGGGGGCTGGGGTCAGGAGGGAGGGTAAACAGGTGGAGCACTGGGGGTTTGGGGGCCAGTGAAACTATTCTGTATAAGGCTGTAAAGGCGGACACATAACGTTATGCGTTTGTTAAAACCCATAAAGCAAGAGTGAATCCAACAAGAGAGTGAATCTTAACATAAGTTAATAACAACATATCAAATATCGATTCCTCAACTGTTTCAAATGCACCTCACCAACGCAAGATGTTAGTAATAGGGGAGCAGTCTGGGCAGGAAACAGGGTATACGGGCAGCTCTGCTCACGTTCCTGCAAACCTAAAAGTGCTCTAAATAATAGTTTATTAATTAAAAACTAATGCCTCTTCCACCTAAGGAGTCTGGGTTTGAATTCTGCCTCTGTCACTGCCGATACATACCACCATCGAATGTACTATTTATTTCTTGGGCAAGTTACTTAGCCTCTCTGAGCCTCAATTTCCTGGTCTGTAAAATGGGGATCATGATAGCGTCTATCCCAGAGGGTTGTTGTAGGACTCGAGTGAGTCGACATTGGCACAGACATGCTATGCGGTGCCTGCTGCTTTTATACCATCGTCACGTGGCCCCAGCAGCGGGGTCAATCGTGATGTGTAATGTGGGCAGTGCAGGGGGAACAGAGCGGGTTGGGGCACCACCACTACCACCCGCGCCCCCAGAGCAGACGGAACCCGGGCAGCGGGGAAGCTACTAGGACCTGGGCTCTGGTTCTCTTCTCTGAGAGAGGGGAGCTTGTTCAGTCCTCCTGGGCAGAAGGCTGAAGACTGGGAAGCCCCAGCACCCCATTCCATTTGCCTGAAGAGGGACAAGCTCTTGGCCAGTCAAACACAACGTTCCCGAAGGGCTCAGCAGTGGCAGAGCAGAACCCGGGATGACGCAGAGCAGACAGCCCCAGGCTCAGGACCCATGTTGGCTGCTCTGGACTCTCTCCTCTGCCATTTGGGACCCTCTCTGCCCTGTCCTGCTCCAGCTGCTCACTGCAGTGATCAGCTGTGCAGTGGCCTTGCCCAGCTGCATGCAGGTGCAGGGGGGACCCATGCAGGAGCCCGCCTGGCCCTCGTGCATGCGAAACCCAGGAGTGTGGCGAGTTAACGTCCATGGGGCCACCCATGCGGTCAGCTGCCGATGGAAATGCTTCCCCTTCCCATCTTCCTGGGGGACAGTTCTGAGGTTGCATTTCATGAGTTGTCAGAAGGCCCCGTAGGATGGCGCACCAGTTCATGAGAACCCTCATTGGTGCCCCCTCCTTCCTTGCTTTCCCTCCCCCCATCCCTCACTTCTGTTCTCTGGGACCACATTCCCAAGCAAAGTACCTGCTCGCAAGCCTCCATCCCAAGCTCTGCTTTAGGGCTGAACCCAGGCTAAGATACTGGCCGCCCCCAAGTGATCCCTAGTCTATCCCCAGCTCTTAAGCACAAATGCAAGCATGCGCACGCACACACACACACACACACACACACACACACACACACACACACTGTTGTGTTCCAACCATCCTCCCCAACACAAATCAAACTCCATCAACAAGGAGATTTCCCACGTGACATCCACGAAGACCCAAATGGAGAGGAACCAGCTCCCCAGGGGAAGAGTGGGACGTGCTATGGGCTGTTTGTGACCCTAACCACAGGTGAGGTGGTGGGTGTACAATCAGCTGGGATACGGAGGTTTCTGGAGGAGGGTAGGGGTGAAGTCTGGCGGACGAGCCATAGACGTGCGCCCTAAATTACGAGATTTTCCTTCTCGCTGTGGAATGAATGCAGCCTCAGACAGATGCTGCCTCGCAGCTGTTTGTGGCGGGGGGCCCCGTGGCAGGCCAGTGACTTTGAAACAGGGGATTGGAATGGAATCTGACAAAGGGGCCACTGTCTTTGAGAGAACTTGACATGAGCCCAGCAGAGCCCGAGTGGCGGGAGTTTGCACAGCTGCAGCTGGGAGCAAACATGTACTTTTAGCTGACCTGGGCCCGTGGCTTTGGGCATTAAACCTGACACTTTCCAGATGCACGGAGCCCTCCCTTTGGCACCAGCCACAGCACTCTGTCCCCAGGTACGCGTGCGCGCGCGCACACACACACACACACACACACACTCTCACACTTGTGACATGGTTCTGTAAATGCCGCATTGTGCAAGGGACCCCAGGCCTCTCCTGCAAGCTCCACACCCAAACATGAAGGTGAGTCCCCCATGCTGAGCTGGAGATTTATGAGCTGGATTTCAAAATAGTTCAAGTTCAAAGTCGGCTCAACAGCAGCTGCCACTCTGACCGCCACCATTCCTCAGGCCTGGCTCCAGGTTGGGTGGCGAGGGGATGCTGAGCTTGCCTTCCAGAGGTTCTTTTCAAGTGGAGGAAGGGTGAACCCTGAGATCTCCAGGACCAGGGAAAGGGAGGCTTAGCAGGAATTTGGAGGTGCAAGAGGGTATCCCCACAATGCCCTTCCTTCTCAGTCCCCATCTGGGTTTGAGCAAAGGCCATGTGGCCCCCGGTGTATGGGCAAGGACAGGCCACGAGTGGACCCCAACTGCCCTGGGAGCCCCTGCTGTGGCACAAACCTCTGGCTCCATCCACTCTGGACATCACTCCACTCGGCGGCCCTGATTGGAGGGTGGGGGACAGCCATGCGCTAGAGCTCCACGGCACGGGCCCAAGTGACAGAGGTGGGCAGGGACACTTGGACATTCTCTTGGGCAGGAGGCAGCTTCCTTGGCTGGACGACTCCCCAGGCACGACCCCACCTCGGGGTCTCTGAGGTCACACAGACAGGAGAAGCCAGGCAGGGTCCAGAACGAGTCCAGGACGGTGTGGCCTCCCTGTGGGGCCAGGTACAAGGGAAGTCATCTTCCTCACTGAGCCAGCCGCACTGACTCAAAGGGTGTGTTTCCTCCTGGGCCAAACCTGAGGACACTGGGGACACTCGCCCACTCAGAGGAGCTGGAAAGGAACGCCAGGAGGCTCAGAGGCCCCAGCGCTCACACGCAGGTGGCCCCTCGAAGTGGCGAGAACACTTCACGGCATTTACTCATGTGTGCTTTTCAGTGGGCTCCAAGTGTAGGACAAACCATTGCTTTATCGTCCTGCTTTTACTCGGGTGTCATTTTGACATGTCGGGGACACACACCTCAAATGTCAAGCTCAACGCATTTTGCGCACGTAGACAGCGGTGTGACCATGGCTCAGTCAAGATGTAGCGCATGTCTGTCACTCAGAGGGCCCCTCACCCCTGCTCCTCAGTCAGAAACCCCATGGTCCTCACCACCTGTACTTTGACCATCACCAATGATTTTTGCCTAAAGACAAATCAAGATTAATCTTTTTTTGCCTAAAGATGGATAGAACTTAGTAAAATGTAAATGGTGTCATATAACCTGTGCTTTTTTAATATTAGCTTCTTTCTATCGGAATAATATTCTTGAGATTTACCCATATGGTTGGCAGTATTCCTTAATGGGGTTGGGTTGAATCCAAGATTCCCTGGGGGTATTGGTCGGGGTAATCCCGACTTTCCCAAGACGTCTGAATTCCCCGTGTGGACGAGGCATGACTCTGCACGGCCGCGAGGCCCAGTGCTGTCCACGTTTCCCACCGTCGGCACCATTCATGGCATTAGCAGTGGAAAGGGAATAGGTACCGCAAGGAAAGGGGACGAGTAAGTGAGGCACGTGACAGGCGACCTTTCCTCATCTCGCGTCCCCTCAGAGCCAGATCTTAGAGGGTCCGTAACATTATGGTTATAACGACATCTGTGCGCCCACCTCGTTCCAGGCACCATTTTCGGCACTTGGTATATGTTCCTCCATGCAACCCGTGGAGCCGCTCGGGGAGGTTACCCCCTTTATGGTGGTGGTGGGGAAACATGTCCTTCAGTTAGTAAACGACGGGGCCACGATGGGCCTGGAGTTCTGGAGGTGTGTGCGTCTATACTGGACTTCTTCCCCCTCTGCCCCCAGCACGCATGTCTGCAGAGCCCGGACCTCCGGCCTCTGGGATCGAACGCTGGCCCCTCACACTCTGGATGTGCTCGCTGCCCAGCTCGCTCATTCCCGAGTGGTCCCTGTTTTCACAGCTCGGGTCGCTCTAAAAGAAGACTGTCCGCTGGGCGGCTCAGACAACCAGCATCTGTTTCTCCCTGTTCCGGAGGCCGGAAGTCTGAGATCAGGGTGCCTATATGGTCAGCTTCCTGGCGACATCCTCTTCCTGGCTGTTCCTTCTTTTACCCCCACATTGTGGAGACAGAAAGAAAAAAACGAGCCATCTCGGGTCTTGTCTTATAAGGGCACGAATCTCATCACAAGGACCCCACCCTCATGACCCCATCACCTCCTGAAAGCCCCACCCCCTCTGATACCATTACATTGGGGGCTGGGTTTTCTACCTGTGAATTTTTTGGGGGGGACATAAAGATTCCGTCCATAGCAGTCATGGTGAAAAGGGGTGTCTGGAGCCTTCACAATAATCATCAGAGAGGTACTTTATTCAGTTGAGGGCGGTTAAACCTTTCGTTGCCACTAACTGCCAGGGAAGCAGGAGGTGAGTACCCCCAGGAGTCACCGCAGTGAGCCTGCCACCATTAGCCCAGGGCCGTGCAGGGAGGACTCCAGGCTGGGAAGGCCCCAGTTTGAGTCCTGGAGCTCTGTCTGCTCTGTTGGATGGTGAGCCCCTGTGTGGGCCGGGTCCTTGTCCTCCCAGGGGAGGCCATGTCCCTGAGGCCCTGGGGAACCACTATCCCAGTGCCCGGCTCCTCTGGGCTCTACAGATCCGGCCTGTCCAGCCCCCCAGGCGAAGCAGACCATTCTCCTCCCCACCGACAGACAGCCCTATCCCACGCTCCTCCTGTCTGGCCACCCCCAGAGCTCTGAACCCCCTTTCATGGGAAAAGAGAGATCTTTGGAGCACTGGACAGACACTCTCTGAGCCCTGCCTGAGGACAGGCGTTCCCAGAGTGTGGGCTGGGTGTCTTCTGGGAAAGGAACAAGCAACACAACATTCAGAGCCGTGGCTCTCAGACTCAGAGAAACCAGGCTGGCGGGCCCGGCTCGCCCACGGCCACGGACAAGACTCTGACTGAGGGCTGTGCTGTCGCCGGCCGCCAGCACGGCACTAGCGAGTGTGAACATCTGTGGCCGGAGCATCTGACAAACCAGTCCAATTAAACTCTGAAGTCCTCTGAAAGGAAATTTCATGAATTAAAAATGCGTTCACACACACGTGTATACACACACACACACACACACACACAGGGCAAATAATTGGCAAATAAGGGCCCCGTAGTGGGTTGAGTTGTGTTCCCCCCAAGAGATATGTTCAACTCTTGACCCCAGGGATCCATGAACGTGACCCTGTTTGGAAACGGTCTGCAGATTTGATCAAGTTAAGATGGGGACTGCGGGGGCTGGGCAGCTGGTGTCCCCACGAGGCGGCCACGTGAAGACCCGCACACACAGGAAGGAGGCTGTGCCATGGGAAGACAGAGGCAGAGACAGAAGAGATGTGACTACAAGGAACGCTGAAAACAGCCAGAAGCCGGGAGATGGGCCTGGGACAGAAACGTCCTTGAGACTACAGGGGAGCGGCCCTGTCAATACCTTGACTCCAGACCTCAGCCTCTCTGTTGTTTTCGACACCTCATATGGTCACTTGATACAGCGGCCCTGCGAGGCTAAGACAGGCCATTGAGAGGGGCCTGGAGAAAGCAAGAGAAGCCTCTTATTTCTCACTGCCTTCCACTCACACCAGCCTTTGAACAGCCTTCATTTTGGGACTGGCCTATTTGCTCACACATTGGTCTACTTAGATATTCGCCCTGGGGCAAGGGGCCTGGACTTGGGCTCAAGGTTGGCATCAAAGTCATTACAAGGCCCCTGTAAGGCCCTGCAAGATCAGACCCCACCCTCGTCACTGCTCTGACCGAGTCTACCTTTCTCCCCTTTACCCAAGCCACCCCAGCCCTCTTGCTGAATCTCAACGCACCAACACATTCTTGCCTCAGGGCATTTACACTGCTGTTCTCCCTTCCTGGAACACTCCCTCCACTTCTCCCCCAATACCCACTTGGCTAATCAGCACTGGTCCATTGAGGTTCAGCCCAGAAACCACCTCCCTTCCCCACTGTCACCTCTGATGTTCCCACATCAGTGGGAACCTCCCCCCACCTCAGTGAGGCCTCCTACCCCCCTGGACCTGCTTACGGTGCTTAGAACACAGTTCTAATTGTTCTAAAGGTCTCTTTAAGACACCATTTTCCCCATCAGGCCTCGGGCTGTATGGAGCAAAACCGGTGGCTCATTTCTGGAGGCTGCACACAGTTGGTCCGAGAAGTCTGCTGAATGCCTGACTCGGGATTCCCAAATCCCCCTACCTCTCCCAAGTGCTCCGCGGCTTGCTCAGACACACTACAGAGCAGCACTGCACAGAAGCTCCGGGCCCGGCATGGGTGTGGGGGGGGGGAGCGGATGCCCTGGGCAAGGCCCGAGGGGCAGGTGCCTGCACCCCCAGGTCGGCTAAAAGGGCAGACATGTGGATCTGTCACCTGTGGCTGACACCAGGCCGCAAGAGGAACACCATGCCCCTCACGTCCCATCTTGGAGCCTCCGTGTGGCAGCTGGGAAGGAAAGCTGTATTTGCTTCCTCTGGGGGGGGGGGGGATTAACTAGAAGAGGCAGGACGCTCTCTGGGAGTGGTGGAATGTTCTAGATCTTGATGGGGGGGTGCTAGGTAGATAACATTCGTTGAAACCCCTTGAGCTGTGCACATAAAGACCTGTGCATTTCATTGTATGCAGATGACACTTCACTCTTTAAAGCTCTTCTCTAGATTTAATTCTGAGGAAACCATACAAACTCCAGCTGTGTCCCCAGGAGCTGCTTCTCCAAAGCTGCAAGCTCACGGTGATGCTCCAGGGTCTGGGTGCAGCAGGTGAAGCTCCGAGGGGTCTGATCTACCCAGCAAAGCCGATACTCATCCCCAGCAGCCGCCTCCTGGCCCTTGCTCTCCTCCAGACTCTTATTCCACGGCTTTTGGGGTGCTGACACACTGGGCAGCAGGAGGCCCCGGGTTCAAACGCAGAGCAGGTTCTGTCCCAAGGTCCTGCCCTCAGGCCCCTGGTATCCCGTCCTACCATGCCTGAAGGTCAAGTCCCCGGGCCCCCGGAACAGCAGATTGAACTTGTCTTCCCAGCCCTGCCCGCCTCTCTGGGCCTCTATCTTTATAGCGAGGACGTGGCTCTGCAGGCCGGGGCCACTTCTTCTAGGAGCTGGCATAGCCCCAGTCTCTGGGACTTCCTGGAGAGCACTTCCTCGGTGAGCAGGTGACACTAGTCAGGAAGACAGCTGGAGACTCCCTGACTCACCTCCACAGCCTGGCCCCGAGGGGGCTGGGCAAGGCTCTCACCCTCAAGTATGACCAGAAGCCTCTGGAGCCAGGCAGGCTTTGAGGGGTCCCCCTGGCACCCCCCCTGGAGCCCTTACCCACTCCGTGGAACAAATGGAAACCATAAAGCTTTTTGCAGCTAAAAAAAAAAAAAATGTGTTGGTGGTGTCCAGTGCTCAGCTAGTGTTCAATAGAGCATCACCACTGAAGTGAGGCGTGTAAACAATATGACTCATATAGGACTCTTCTGAGCATAAGGGACTCCTAAAATGTCCCTTTGGTAGGCTACTGCACTGGTCCCAGCAAAAACTGATAAATGCCTGAACCAAAGTGACAGAAGCAGGACTAACAAGGAGGAAGCAGACAAGAGACGTGCTTGGGAAAGAGTCTGGGTGTGCGCTGGCAACTGACCAGGTGTGAGGGTGAGGGAGGAGGAGGGGCTGACCGGTCTCCGAAGTACGGGGCCTGGGCACTGGGTGACTGGAAGCCAGAGGTGAGGAAAACGTGCTAGGTTTGAAGGCACAAGAGCATGAGCTTGGCTTGGAAATACCAAGCTGAAGGGCTGGATGACTTCCAGGTGGCGGGCCCAGCGTGCATCTGGCCATGATCCTGGGAAGTTTCCAAACTTGCCCTGATACCAATCACCTTGGCCCACCCCCACCGCAAGGCCAGCTGAGTTAGAATCTCTAGGGTTAGAGCCAGGAGTCTGTGCTTGATGGAGCACCCCGGAGACACTCAGGATGGACCAAGCTTAGTGACACCAGAACACTGGGCTTTGGAAGACCAGGTTGGAAGCCAAGCTCATTTACCTCACACTGATTTCAGTGGTTCTCAAAAGGTGCTGGAAGGACCTATGTCCTCAGGCACCCGATTCCTGATGGAGCGCCACAAGGGAAAAGCAACACCCCACGGGCGGGCGTTACCCCTTTTAGGAAAGCAAAGGCTGTTCTCCAAACAGATGTGGAATCCTACCCCCTTTTATAAACCAAGAGGGAACTTGACCAACCACTCCACAGAAAGCATCCTTTATAGGCTGAACCGTGTCCCCCAAAAGAGAAGTTCAAGTCCTAACCTTTGTGAATGTGGCCTTATTTGGAAATAGAGTCCTTGTAGATGTCATTGAGTTAAGACAAGGTTGGTAGGGTGGGCCCTGGTCTGGTATCCCTGCGACCTCGTATAAAGACACAGGGAGAACATCGACAGACCATGGAGCTGAGATGAGCCACGCGGCTGCCAGCCACAGAATGCCACAGATCACAGCAGCAGCAGCAGCAGCTGGAAAAGGCAGGCAAAGATCAGACCTGCAGTCCCAGAGGGAGCGCAGCGGCCCTGCTCACACCTCGATTTCAGACTCCGGTCCCCAGAACTACAAGAGAATAAATGTGTTGCTTTCAGCCCCCCAGGTTTGTGCTGCTCCATTACGGCAGCCCCAGGACACGAACACAGCCCCCCGGGACGCCTCGGATGAATCACGTATGCACGTTAGCATATTTGCAGTGTCATGCAACTGCGACCACCAGCCACCTCCAGAACTTCATCTTCCCAAACAGAAACTCTGTACCAGTTAAACAAACCTCCTCACCTTCCCTCCTCCGGCTCCCGGTCACCCCTAACATTTCCGAGCTACTTTCTGTTCCTGGATTCACATATTCTGAGAATCTCATATCCACGGGGTCGTACCGTATTTGTCTTTCTGTGTCTGGCTTCTTCTACCCAGCATCACGTTCTCAAGGTCCATCCACGTTACGACATGGCTCAGTAGTTCATGCCACTGCATGGCCGGACCACATCTCCTTTCTCCCTTCCTCCGTTGTCGAGGGACACGGGCATTGTTTCCACTTTTTGGCTGGAAGGAAAGGAACACTGCTTTTATAACTGTACGGCTTAACACCTCAGCATTCTCAAATCCCCAGGGCAGGGGTTGGTTGGCTGTAAACAATGAACACAAGGATGAATGTCTTTTTTATCCCCGGAGAGAGCTGCCTCGTGGGGAATGAGCATGACGTGCCTGGGGCCAGGGAGGCAGCACATCGCATGGGGGAGGCAGGAAGGAGCCAGGGGAAAATACGGCATGTTGGCGAGTTTGGGGCCTGGGGCTGCTTCAGAGATGTTTCTATTCTGAATCCCAAATGCCTGGAACAATTTCTGAATCATTTCTTGGAGAAAGAGAAAGGCAGGTCTCTGAGTTAAAGACTCTTGAAAAAGAATAAGCTTACGGTCAGAACTGAGGCCCCAGAAATGTGTTGGGGGTGAAGGGGAGGAGAGGTGGGTGGGATTGGACATCACATCGCAGGCGGGTTGTGGCTTTATCTTCTCTGCATCTGAGGTGGGACCCCGTGCTGAGTGAGTTCATCAACACCCAGTAACCCCTCTGAATTCTCCATCTTATCCCCTGTTCTCCCTTCTGCATTCGTGCCCCTTTGTATTTCTAACCTCACCCATTGCTTTGCTTTCAGCGTGTCCCTTTTAGACAGCATGTAGTTGGATTTTGTGTTTCGAACCCACATTACACTCGGTCTTTGTACCAGCTAACCAACTTACATTTATTTCCACAGCGAATCCACTCTGTATTCTTTCTCTCATCTGGTCTTATGTTGTTTTGTGTCTTCGCAACATCTGTTATTCAATACCTTTTACAGATAGTTACAGTAATTCCTTCTTGTTCTCTCTCATGAAGTGTTTTAGTTACCCCAACACTAGCCTTTATTTTTTTTTAACGATTTTTAAAAAAATTTATTTGACATAGAGACAGCCAGTGAGAGAGGGAACACAAGCAGGGGGAGCGGGAGAGGAAGAAGCAGGCTCCCAGCGGAGGAGCCTGATGTGGGTCTCGATCCCAGGACCCTGGGATCACGCCCGAGCCGAAGGCAGACGCTTAATGACTGTGCCACCCAGGCGCCCCAACACTAGCCTTTAAATAAAGGATAGTCAAGTCTCTATAATTATCAAGGTCAGGAATGGAATGGTATTAATGTAAACTGAGACAAATAATGTTAAATAATTTTCCACTTTCCGCTGCCCGCTCCCAGTTTTTGCATGTAAACTGTGATTTTAGAATATTATCTCTATTTTTAAACATTATGAGATTCTCTTTCACTAATAATTTCTGACGGATCCGATTTTGTTGGTCACCATCCTTTCGCGAGTTACTAAGATACTATCATTCATTTCCACCAACGTTCTCTAATCAGTTTTCATCTGTTTATCTTTTCCTTCCCTGAACTGGGCAAACGCCTTGTTTGTTCTCCAGCTTCTGTGCTGTCTTCTTTGATTTCTCCAACATACTGTTCTAAAGAGCCGCTGTGGTTTTTCTTTTCCTACGAATTCCTCCTTCTCTTCTCCAGAGCCCTTGTTACTTTGTCCTGTTTTTCATCTCTGCTCGCAGAGACTGAGGCCTTGTGAGTTATGCTAGAGTTTGGGTTTTATTCCGCGGCCCAGCGGCTCCAAACGCCTGTCTGTTCCTTGATGACTGCACTGGACAGAAGTTTTTTGGTCTTGGATGAAACAAGATAAAGAAGAAAGTCGTGAGGTTCTGCTCTAGTTGGGTTTTATTCATTTGGGGGTGTGATCATTTATTTGCTGTCATTTCTTTTTAATAAGTAGTGGTGATTATAGGTACGGGGGAGCTTCTCTTTTTTGTCACATTTTTATTTTGGAAAGCAAAATGTCGGTAAAAGTTGGTATCTCATCTGTGCTCCCTAACAATCAAAAAACTAGGCGTGCATCTGGCACCCTTACATTTGCAGTAAGAGGCTACACTGGAACCTGAGTCATGAGCCCAGGAAGCCAGGACACTGCAAAAGTAGTCCAGGTGTGAATCGATGAAGGCCTGGATGCCACGGTGATGGCAGGAACAGGCAAGAAAGAGCGGCTTGGAAGATGTCGCTTAACAAGTCCCGGTGACCTACTAATGGAGGGCTCTGGAAAGGAGAAGCCGTGGCCACGATTTTCCAGCCTGGCCCAGAGGGCAGCGGTGGTGCCATGCCCTGCACTCGCAGGGGCGGGAGGCCTGGCGATGCCTTCGGGACCACTGACTCTGAGGATTCTGCAGAGCACCCGGCGACCTGACCGCTGCGGGGGGATACAGAGCCGGCTCCCAGGACAAGGGCAGATCCTCGGGGAAGGTGCAGAGTGGCCGCCCGGGGAGGGCTGGGATGCAGTCACGGGATGGGAAGTCCCGTAACTGAGACTGGATGGCACATCCGCCCTGCAGCCCCGCAGCCGAGGGCGCCGGCACTGTTCAGCCCGGCCGCTCAAACAAAACGCCACGGCCGGGGCGGCTCAAACCGCAGACATTGATTTCTCACCGTCCTGGGGGCTGGAGGTCCAAGCTCAAGGTGCTGGCAGATGGGACAGCTGGCGAGAACTGCTTCCCGGCTGGCAGTGGGCTGCCTTCTCCCTGTGTCCTCACGTGGCGGAGGGAGGGAGCTCGGGTGTCTCCTCTCCTTTTAAGGGCACTGATCCCATCACAGGGGGCCCCACGCTCATGACCTCATCTAATTCTAATCACCCCCAAAGGTCCCATCTCCTGACACCTTCACTTTGGGGGTTGGGCTTCCATGTATCAATTTGGGGGACAGGGGCAGTATCATTTAAGCTCCAACTTTGTCTCATTCTACTCTGACCCCTAGAGGATATTGTCCACTGTAGGAAGTTTTGATCTTCTGTGATGACTGGATGAATGATCCAGATGAGCTGGGCCCCTGACACTCTTGGATGTGTGACTTAAATATCTGAATCTTCCTTAAGATAAACTAGATCCCCCAACCACCAAATGTCCATTAATGGATGAACAGATAAGCAAAATGTGGCCTATCCACACAATGCGATACTATTCGACCATAAAAGAGAATAATGTATAGACACCTGCTATCGTGTGGATGACCCTGGAAAACACGACGCTGAATGCAAGAAGCCAGACACACAGGCCACGTAAGCGTATGACTGCACCGATATGAGATGTCTAGAATAGGTAAATCCACAAAGATAGGAAGCAGACGAATGGTTACTGGTTGTGGGGAAAAGGAGAACAGAGAGTGGTTGTTTACTGGGTTTGGCGTGTTCTTTGGGGGTGATGAGGATGTCTTGGAATGAGAAGGGGGTGGCAGCTGTACAACACTGTGCGTGTACCAAATAGCACCGAATCATTTACATAAAAATGGTTCATTTTAGTTTACATGAATTTCACTTCAATAAAAACCTTTAATAAAGGAGAAATGTTAAAACAGAAAAAAAAAGGAAAGAGAGAGATCCTTAGATAACAGATTAGCTCAAGGCAAAAAGCAACACTGCCCATCTATCCAAGTGATTTTAAAATCTAATGTGTCAGGTCATTCATTTATTCATCAGTATTTCATGAGAACTTTCTTTGGGCTGGACATTGTTCTAGACCTTGGGATAGAGCCACGAAGAAGCAAATTCCTTGCCCTTCTGGACTTGACAATCTAGTTGGAGAAACAATGAATAATAAACACAGAAGTATGAAATGTGGTAATGAGTGCTCTGGAGAAAAGTGACATAATGGGTGGTGAGTAAAGAAGACAGGGCATATTTGAAACAGAGTGACCAGTGAAGGCTTCACTCAGGGAGTGATATTTAAGCAGAGATCTCATTAAAATGAAGGAGCAAGGTGCATATATATCTGGGAAAAGGATTTTCCAGGCAGAGGGAAGTGCAAGTGCAAAGGTCCTGAGGCAGGAAGGAATTAGATGTGTTTGAGATAAGCAAGGCAGCCAGTGTGGCTGAACCAGAGTGACCAGGCAAAGATGGTTGGAGATGGAGTCAGGGAAAGGATGGAGCCCAGATCATCATGGGCTTTACGAACCAGGTAAGAAGCTTGCATTTTATTCTAAGCTTCCCAGGAAGCTGGCAGAGGGGTGAACACCATAATGGATTTGTGTTTTGCAAAGCACCGAGCCTTCTGTGGAAAGGGGAGGAAGCAAGTGGGAGAGAGGGGCCAGCGAGGAGGCTGCTGGGGGCCCCAGGTGAGCACACCCAGAGAGCCTGGCTCATGTGGTCTGGGCATCTTCCCACATACCCCACTCACTCCACAATGTCCAAGGTGGCCACAGGCGGTGACTTGTCCTCTCTCACGTCCCTGACCACTTTGACAGTTTAGTTTTTAAATGCATAACACAAAATACGCAGGTTGGCAAAGATAATCAACTGCACGAAAACGGTTGTCACAATATTAAAGAGACTTACGATACGGTAATTACACGGGCTTCTCTATAGGTGCATTAAATGGTGGAACCAGGAGCAGGTCTGGAACTTCTGTAACTCTGGAGTAGTGACAAGGGAAAGGCACTTTGAGATGGCTGCAACAGCTGCCAGATGACATGCAAAAGCCTCTCTGCCTTTTAAAGGGAATAAAGTCACAGTTTCTGTTAATTACTATGGTTTGTAATAGAAGGAAATCTTAATGGAAAGAACATAAGTGCATCAGAGGCTGGTGACCTAGAGATGAAGGAGATTTCCCCCATTCAAGTTCTCAGGCCCCAGGTGAGGAGCCCTGTGCAAGGGGCCAAGCCTTGCTCCCTTCCAGGACGCCTCCAGACCATGCATCCTTGGCATGGGGGGGGGGGCAGGGGAGTGGGGTCCTGCAGGCAGCTCCAAAGGGCAGCCCCCAGCCTCAGCATCTCCTCCCCTCTCATCTCAGGCTCTGCTGCCTCCCACAACTGCTCCCTTTCTTGGTCTGTAATGGCTTGCACACATTTGGGGCATTTTCAGGCTGGGGTGGAAAAAATGAGCAAGTCAGGGGCTCTGTATGCTCGGTGCCTATTTGTGACTTTTGCTCCCTCTCTCCTCTTCCTCCTGCTTCCCACCCACATTTCACGCATCAGGAAAATTAAAAACTGCTACATTAGTAAATCCTTGTGATGAAGGATGTGCAGGAAGAAAGATCTAAAAGTCATTTTCATGCTATTGTTCAGGGAGTAGAATTCTCCCAGGAGGCGAACTCTGGATGTAGCCTTTGTTAGCGGCTGATCCACGCCTAGGGAGAATGTGGATAATGGCATTTAGTGCCCTCCCACCCTGGGGCAGGCTCGAGGGGCGAGGGGCCCGCTCCTGGCTCAGCCATGGTGGCCTCTCTGTTCTCTCTCAACAACAGTGAAGCTGGTGGGGATTGAGCACTTTAGTGACGCTGGGGGCTCTGCTAAGGACTCTAGAAGGAAGATATCCCTTAACCCTATTCCAGCCCCTGAAGACAGGACTGTTATTTTCCCCCAGAGCAGGGAAGGGGCCTGGAGGTCTCTGGAGGGCACTAAGTGTCCAGGGTTATATTTGGCCAAGGTCATATTGCCTCACACCCAGGCATTCTGTCTCAAATCTCCTCCCTTTCTTTCTTTCTTCCTTCCTTCCTCCCTCCCTCCCTCCCTCCTTCTCCTTCCTTCCCTTCCCTCCCTCCCTTCCTTCTTTCTTTTTAAAAGATTTATTTATTTGTCAGAGAGAGAGCACAAGAAGGGGGAGCAGCAGAGGGAGAGAGAGAAGCAGACTCCCCACAGAGCAGAGAGCCCAATGCAGGGCTCAATCCCAGGACCCCAAGATCATGACCTGAGCCGAAGGCAGATGCTTCACCGACTGAGCCACCCAGGCGCCCCTCTAATCTCCTTTCTTATTTTCATATTCTGCTTTTCCAGCCTCACCTCCCCCTCTCAGGGACCCCCAACCTTTCCTGACCCTTTTCTTGATGGGTCATAGCCCCAATTTCAACCCATGATGGGGGCAAAGCTTTTGTCCCTCACCTGACATGACAGCTCTGTCATGATCAATAGTTTGCCTGTCATTCCTGGTCGCCTAGGAAGAGGACCCAGCGTCCCAGGTCTGTACCTATGAAGATGATTCTAACATCACGTGCCGCGAAGGCAGGATCACAGTCAGATTTCTGGTAGGATGAGGTGTGACTCAGCCTCATCTCAAATTTGGGAATAAAGGCAGGATCAAAGGCCAGTACTCCGACGTGTGCCCTCACGAGATCAAGTGATTTCACAGGGAAATTGCAGCCTCCCTGCAAGCCCCTCGAGCCGCCCACAAGAGAGCCGGCTAAAAACGGCATCAGAGGGCCGGGGCCAGGCCGGGGCCATTTCAAGGCGAGATGTTCCCGCCTAACTCCACCCTGCCCCCGTGGTTTTCCACATCAGTGGGGCCTTATTTTCTGTTCTTGGAAACGTTCCAGAATCCTCCCAAGCTGGGTCACTGTGTAACGAGACACATACTACCTTAATTTGCTCTCCAACGAGACCCAATTATATCCACACATTCCTTCTTTCTTCCTCCTTCAGGTGCCTAGCTGCTAAGCTAGTCACTCGGTCCACAGTAGCCTAATTTTGTTGTTTACAAAGGCCAGCCTGCTATGGGGTCTTTATTCACTGGTTCGCCATGAAACCTTTTAAAAGAGACCTGGAAAGAATTTGTTGTGGGGAAAAGGGCTGGGGGCAGGGTCATAGTAAATAGCTGAGCTCCCCCCTCCCTTTCTTCATTCCTGAGGTCATTAAATATATAAGAGAGCGCATGTTTCTGAGCAATCTTTCTTAGTTATGGGCCCGGGGCCAAGAAGTGTGCTCCAGATTTTCCCTTATAAATTAATACATTATAATGTGCAACATAAAACGAGCACGGAGTAGCTGAGGTGCGCGCCGGCCCTTCTGCACAGACTTGTCACTGAAAACGTTATAAAGGGCCTGAGCAAATTCTCAGTACAAAGGGTGGGCAGGGAGCAGAAATGACACACAGTGGCCTATCAGCAGCCGGAAGTTTGGAAGAGTGGACCCCAGGTTCTGAATCCTGTTATCTTTCATTGGATGTCGTGAGGAATAAAAACTACAGGTGATGACAGCGATCTAGAGACTAACACGACAGAAGCCCCCCACTCTCCGCAGGCTGAAGGAGGGAAACGCCACCAGACAAAACGGCCCAAGTCCTGGTATCCCACCAGCGTTAACAGTGATCCTAACTTGGTGTTAGTTGTTTCGACGCTGTTCTGTAAACATTTCCACCTCTACGTAAACATCTCCCTGAACATGATATGTATATATTTAAGTTGCATATACAGAAGCTCTCTATTGTTTTCCACGTATGTGTACATATATCAGTGTATCTACCCTTCTACTACTTGCTTCTTTGACTCAGCGTTATTTTGTGAGTTCGTCCACACTGATACACGTTCTGCTGGCTCATCTGTGTCCGTCCGTACAGCTCCCGGCTCATCTGTGTCCGTCCGTACAGCTCCCGGCTCATCTGTGTCCGTCCGTACAGCTCCCGGCTCATGTGTCCGTTCCGTACAGCTCCCCGGCTCATGTGTCCGTTCCGTACAGCTCCCCGGCTCATGTGTCCGTTCCGTACAGCTCCCCGGCTCATCTGTGTCCGTTCCGTACAGCTCCCCGGCTCATCTGTGTCCGTTCCGTACAGCTCCCGGCTCATCTGTGTCCGTTCGTACAGCTCCCGGCTCATCTGTGTCCATTCGTACAGCTCCCGGCTCATCTGTGTCCGTTCGTACAGCTCCCGGCTCATCTGTGTCCGTTCCGTACAGCTCCCCGGCTCATCTGTGTCCGTTCCGTACAGCTCCCCGGCTCATCTGTGTCCGTTCCGTACAGCTCCCGGCTCATCTGTGTCCGTTCGTACAGCTCCCGGCTCATCTGTGTCCGTTCGTACAGCTCCCGGCTCATCTGTGTCCATTCGTACAGCTCCCGGCTCATCTGTGTCCGTTCGTACAGCTCCCCGGCTCATCTGTGTCCGTTCCGTACAGCTCCCGGCTCATCTGTGTCCGTTCCGTACAGCTCCCCGGCTCATCTGTGTCCGTTCCGTACAGCTCCCCGGCTCATCTGTGTCCGTTCCGTACAGCTCCCCGGCTCATCTGTGTCCGTTCCGTACAGCTCCCTGGCTCATCTGTGTCCGTTCCGTACAGCTCCCCTTTGTATGAATGCCCTACATTATTATCCATACTCTTCTGCCCCGCACTTCGTTTCCTGGTTTGGTTTCGTTCGGTTCGTTTTTCCTATCATGAACAATGCTGTTATAAACACTCTTGTCCGTGTCTTCTTGTCTCTCTAGAGTGATATTTTTCAAAACGAGGGTGGCGGCTGTTAATGAGTATTGAAATCAACTTAGTGAGCCCTGAGCAGCACTGAAATAATGACAGAGAATAAAAGGTACTAGACAGCATCACACACAGTAAGACTGGTCACTAGTTCATGAGACTTCTGTATCAGGGAAGTGTGTGTGTGTGAGTGTGTGTGTGAGTGTATATGTGTGGGTGGATGCGTGAGTGCGTGAGTATATTTGTATGTGAGTGTATGTGTGTATATGTGTGTGACTGTGTGTATGCACAAGTGTATGTGTGTGGGTGGGTGGGTGAGTGTTATGTGGGTATATGTGTCTGTAGAATGAGTGTATGTGTGTGAGTGTGTATGTGTGGGTATGTGTGTGTGTGTGTGTGTGTATGTGCACATGTGAGGTGTATATGAGTGTGAGTATGCATGTATTTGTGAGTGTGTGGGTGTGGGTAGTGTAGCTGTCCAGATTGAGGTATAAAGTGTTTCTAACTGTGGGTCATAGTTTGAAAAGTTGGAGGAAATGCTGTCTTAGGTTGGGCTTGTGTAACAAAATCACAGACTGGGGGGCTTACATTTGTTTCTCACAGCTCTGGAGGCCGGAAGTCCAAGATCAAAGGGCCAGCAGACTTGGTGGCTGGTGAGGACGGCTTCCTGTTTCATAGACGGCGTCTTCTCGCTGTGTGCTCACGTGGCGGAAGGGGGAGGAACGTCACTGGGCCTCTTTTTTCCAAGCTTTGTTGAGATATGATTAACAAAGAACACTGTGTAAGTTTAAGGTGTTCGACGTGATGATTCGATACATGTTTGTATTTCGAAATGATTGGTGAATACCCCCGTCACTCACATAATTACCATTTTGGAGGGATGAGAACAATTAAGATTTATTTTCTTATCACCTTTCAAGTACATAATAGATTATTGTGAACTACAGTCACCATGCTGTAGATTCCAGGACTTACTCATCTTATAACTGGAAGTTTGTGCCCTCTGACCAACATCTCCCCATGTCCCCCACCCCTCTCCTCTCTGTTTCTGTGAGCTTGGCTTTTTTTAGATTCCACTTATAAGTGAGATCAGACAATATTTGTCTTTTTCTGTCTTATTTCACTTAGCATAAAGGCTTCAAAGTTCATCCAGCTTGTCACAAAAAGCAGTCATTCCTTCTTTTTTCATGGCTGAATGATATTTCACGGTGTGTGTATATATACCACATTTTTAAAAATCCACTTAGTCATTGATAGGCATTTAGGTTGTTTCCATAGCTCGGTGAATAATATCCATACTGCGAATCATGCTGCAGTGAATATGAGATTGCAGACATCTCTATAACATAGTGATTTTATTTCCCTTCAATAATCCCAGAAGCAGGATTGCTGGATCATATGAGATCTTTTTCATTTTTTGAGGCACCTCCATACTGTTTTCCATAGTGACTACACCAATTTCCTTTCTCTGGGATCCCTTTTATAAGGGCACTAATCTTGTTCATGAGGGTCGAGCCCCCTCCCAAAGATGTTACCTCCTAATACCATTGCACTGGGGAGTAGGTTTACACATAAGAGTTGTCAGTCCCTAGCAACTGCTTTACAGAGTCTATTTTGGAGTGGGTCTGCAGGGCATGCCCAGTGTGAATTTTGCTTGATGCTGCCAGAATGTTCTTCAAATGGTTGTAACGATTTGCACCCCATTTTCCTCAGATTTTCACAGCTCCTCTCCACGGCTCTAAAGCACAAAGCTTGATAATGAGAGCTAAGACCAATTTATAGCCTTATGGGATGCTAGAAATTAAAATCACAGTCTCCTAGGCAGCTTCAGAGAAAACAAAGATCTATCTCTCTAGTAATGCAAAGGATGCCAGGATATGTGTGTCTGGATCCTGAGAGAAAGTTCCTCTTCTGGGCATACAGGGAAAGAGGATGATGATGGCACGTGCTCTCTCGCCACCAGCCCACTACAATCTCCACCTACCTGAAAACACCAAAATACACAGTTTGAAGGTTTCGTCCCATCAACTTAATGTCATGTTTAACAACAATAACGACAATCTTTGGAGAAATATAACAGAGTCCAAAGCCCTCACAATGTAACTTTCATCATGCCCAGGATGCAACCCCAAAATTACTTGATATACAAAGAACCAGAAACATATGGCTTACTCTCAAGAGAAATGACAGTCCAGGGAGACCACCTTGAGACGACCTAGATTTCGGGATGATATCATAAGCGTTTTACAGCAACTATTATTATTGTGTTCAATGGCATCAAGGAAAATATGTTCACAATGAATAAAAAAGATGGGAAATCTCAGCAGAGAAATAGAAACTATAACAAAAAGAACTGAATGGAAATTCTAGAACTGAAATATATAATCCAGGAAAGAAAACCATGGAGGTCAGTGTGTTGTCTCACCTGCAGGCGGGCAACTCAAGGTTCTTGTTAGATTAAGCTCATCCCAAACCAACAGAATGACTTCTCCTCTGGGGAACATGCCTCAGTTTTTGGCACAAACCATTTCCCCTTTCCCAAAGCCTCATCTGGCACCTCTTGCCTGTCTTATGCAGAGCACTCGCTCCCTCCTCTGTTCCAGAACAGACTTCTATTGTTTCTGCCTGCTCAGAATTCATTCCCCATTCCTGATTTTCCTTCGGTGAGACCACTTCTCTTCCACATTTAATCCTTCTGGCTTGAGAGGAGCTGGCCTCTGCCCTGGCACCAGAAATAGGCCCATGAGGGGCGTCTGGGTGGCACAGCGGTTAAGCGTCTGCCTTCAGCTCAGGGCGTGATCCCGGCGTTATGGGATCGAGCCCCACACCAGGCTCTTCCACTATGAGCCTGCTTCTTCCCCTCCCACTCCCCCTGCTTGTGTTCCCTCTCTCGCTGGCTGTCTCTATCTCTGTTGAATAAATAAATAAAATCTTAAAAAAAAAAAAAAAAGAAATAGGCCCATGAGCCAGACCTGGCCATTCGGTGTATTTCCAACCCGTAGCCACATAACGGGATCACTAGACAGGGATGTGAGTGAAACCAAGTCAATGAGAACAGTCCTAAGGATTTTGGTAGACATCTTTGGGCAGGAGATTTTACTGCTAGGTCCCTAAATGGGCACGCTGTAAGCTGGGAGCTTTTGGCAGCCACTATGTCACCCGTCTAAGAATGACAACACAGGACAAAGGAGAACCAAGAGGTAGAGAGAGGTCAATTCCTGATAGCATTGTTTGGGTACCTGGATCCACCATGCCTGAAGCTATCTATCTGCCTTTAGATTTCGCAGCGAAGGGAGCCAGTAAATTTCCTTTTCTGTTTTCATTGATTTGAGTCGGGTTTCTGTCACTGATGGTTGAAAAAGCCAGTCAGATATCACTCCCATAGCTATAATCACGTTCTGTTTACTTATGGTGCTGACACACCAGTTGGACTGGGAAGTCCTAAAGGGACAAAGAACATTCTGCTTTAGCTTGCATTCTAACACCTAGAACATTCCATGACAGGTAGAAAGTTCTTGATTGTGTTTATCAAGTGAATGAGCAACTTAATGCATCTTAGTAAACTCGGCCCTTTGGAATAATATTTTGCCCAGGTTATGTATTTCCTGTATGTATTTTTGTATTTTGTGTATGACCTTAGTTGGGTCTCATAAAATGTTAATGTCCCCATATTACAGCTGGAGACACAAAGGATTTTGGAAGCATTGTAACAAACCTGAGGTCTTGAAGATAACAAACGGTGGAGCAGAGACTGTGCAACCAAAGCGTTTGTCTTCGGAACCCTATCTTGCCCATCGAGGCATATTGCTCCCCATTTCATAGGGTTAGAGCCTGGGTGGAGGCGTTATTTTGTTTTAACGTGACGGAGAAACAATGAGGCAGATGTGGGTTAAGTACACAAGGGTACAGAAAGTTCCTTCCTTCCTGGAAAGAAGGAAGGAACACTACAGTCCTAGTGTGTGGTGAAGAAAAGCAGATTGGTTTTTTATTAGTTTACTTGTACCCACCAAACAATTAGCAAAAAAGGAAAGTACATGCTAGAAAATAAAATAATAAAATGCATCCCAAGCAACTGAAAACAATGCCTTTTAATGACTCACCGGTGGAAATCAACAGCATTGCAAATCCTGTGTTGGTTTCCTGGGGCTCCCACAACTGCAGACTGAGTGGTTTAAACAACAGAAATGTCTTGTCTCATCATTCTGGAGGCTGGAGTTCAAGATCAAGGTGCTGGCAGGGCCATGCTCCCTCCGAACGTGCTGGGAAGACTGGTCCCAGGCCTCACTGCCAGCTTCTGGAAGTTTCTTGGCTCCTGGAGATATGGATCTAGTCTTCACATGGCATTCTCCGTGTGTGTGTCTGTGTCCAGATTTCCCCCATTAAGAAGGACACCAGTCCTACTGGTTAGGGCCACCCTACTCCCATGTCACATTATCTTAACTAATTATATCCGTAAAGACCCTATTTGGGAATCAAGTCATATTCTGAAGTTCTGGGTTTAGAACTTCAACATATGACTCTGGGGGTGGGAGACATAATTCAGCCCATACAACTTCTCTTTAGTAGCAAATGACATAGTGTCAACTTTAAACAGTGTTCCCAACTTACTCTGCTGCGTGCTAGTGGGCCATGGAAACCGAGAAAAATTTATCGCAATTCTGTGCTTACTGCTCAGTTCCCAAGTTCCTATCCGCCATCCCATTCCCCTGTAATATGTGTGCACACACGCCTGTCCACACACACACACATGCATGCCCACAGGAAGGTGAAATTTCCACAGAGCAACAAGCAGGGTTAAATGGAGGGGGGAAAGCCTAACTTGGAAAAACTGACTTTGGATTTTAACCAATCCCCCAATGTTTGAAAAATAGTCTGAGGATTTCAGGGAGCCCAGAGCTGAGCCAGCTCCCCAGCCCTTTGGCGGCCCCCGAGGCTCAGGGCCTTGCCTTCTGGTTTTGTTCCAAGTCTCTCGCACAAGAGTACAGTGTGGGTGGGTGGGGAGTCTGGGGCAAAGACATAGATATTATTATTATTTTGGCCCCCTCCTCGTGCTGGCAGCCACAGCTCCCAGCACCCCCCAAAAGCCAGACTTTAGGTCAAAACCAGAGGTGTAAGTGATGGAGCGGAGAGGCAAAGATGCCCCATTTCCCTGAAATAATACCACGTTGTTTCTGCACTACAGGGAGGCCGACGAGGTGCCGGCCAGCAGCGCTCCAGGCCCAGGCGGGTGAAGATGGCAGGACAGTTCAAGCCTTTCTGACCTGGCCCCCAGCACTCAGCCCTGTTCCAGGCGGCCTTCGTTGCCCACCCACCCTCACCCCCGGTGTCCCTCCCATCCCACTCACTGTGTTTGGGGAGCTATCTTAGAAGCCAGTTGTGGTTTTCTCTCTGCAGACTGAGAGCTCCTGCAATGTTTAATTCTCTTGTGCTTCCCTGCCCACTGCCTGGCACAAGAGTACTTAAATGTTGATGGCATGCATGGATGGATATGCTGGAAAGAGAAATTGCACCAATCTGTGCAAGGTGCTGGCCAGACCTGTGTCCCCTCGCCAGGACCAAAGCGCCCATTCCTCTTGCCCAGAGGGAGGTCTGAGGAGCCCCCATAAGGAGGGGTGGCAGCCCGTAAAATGGCCAGGTATGAAACCTGTCCCACACTCTGATTCTCAGGATTCCTGTCCAGGGATGGAGAGACAGTTGGTCCATCAAGAGTGGACAGAAGTCAAGAGACACAGAGGGAGCACTGGGGCCATGAGGCCACAGAAGCTGTGCATGAGGCTGATGTCTGGAGGAGACAGAACTTAAGCAAGCAGAGAGAAGGAAGCATGTTGCCATAGACAGTAGAAGCCACAAGGGGACAGAAGCTTCGAGCAAGCATTGTGCATAGCATGGAACAATGGAGTAAAGGAAAGGTCATCAGAGGAGGAGACGAGGTGGTGGGGCTTTTAGAGGGATGAAGTGTGGAGGCTGAGCCAGGAAATGGCGGCATCCCCAGGCCAGCAGGGAAGCCACGAGCTAGCGTTGCTGACAAGATGCACTGATCACTAGACGGGTCTGGCATCACCTTCCCGGCCCCCAAGCCCATGGCAGGTTCCAGGAGGCCCAGAGGCCCCCTTTCCCTGGAGCTCTGGGAGACTGCACTCGCCTTTATTCCTGAATGCAAACTTGAAAGCTCGTTGTGGGTGGAGAAAGCCAGTGGGGAGTGCCTTCCCTTGGAGGGGCCGGGACCCTCAGAGTTGGGGGGGGGGTTGGCCAACAGGGGCCAGGATCTCCCCTCCTCCTGCACATTTACGAGAAACCAACGTGCTTGGCTCGTGTCCCCGAAATCTTGTGGCCTGTAGTCTCTGGAATTGGGTTTATTTATTCATTTAAATTGGATTCTGGCATTTGCTTGTGTTTGTTCTCTCCATAAAGACCTTTTTATTTGGGTCCTGGAGGGCTGTTTACTGCTTAGCACGTGCGGCCCAGAGGAGGCAGCAGACTGCAGACCCTAACGTTCTGCTCCAGTGACCGGGGCTCGGAGGGGCGCCGACATGGGGCTCTGCCGCCCCCCCCCAGGACACCTCTCACTTCAGGGCCAATGGGAAGGGCTTCATCCAGCTAAGAACAGCCGCCTGCAAATGGGAGGAGGTGGGCTCCCCACCTGTCTCCAGGCAGACACAGTCTTGGATGTCATTTGGGAGCGAGTTGGATTGCAGTCCTAAGAAGTACTTCAATAAGAAAGAACATTCCCAAATTTGTTTCTGTTTTGTTTTTATTCTAAAGATGCGTAGGAGGCCTGCTGGGAAGAGAGTCACGGGTGAAGGGTTAAGATGGTTCTGGCCCAAGGGTGTAGGCAGCAGCTGGACTTGCCGGGGAGCCTGGGGAAGGGGAAGATGGGTCAAAAGTGGAGGATGACCATAAGATCCAGCAATCACACTCCTTGGTATTTGCCCAGAGGAGGAGCGGGAGACTAACAACCGCACAAAGCCTGCGCAGGGATGTTTACGGCAGAATTACTCATGATCACCCAAACGTGGAGCAACCAAGATGCCCTTCGGCAGGTGACGGATGAATGAAGTGTGCTCCATCCAGACAATGGAATATTATGCTGGGCTAAAAAGAAACGAGCTAGCAAGCCATGAAAAGACTTAGAGGAAGCTTTAAATGCCTCTGATGAGGTGAAAAAACAATGTGAACAGCTACCTACTGTATGACTCCAACGATGGGACATTCTGGAAAAGGCAAAACTGTGGAGACACTACGGAGACTGCAGGTTGCCAGGGATTGAGCGCTGAAGGAGAGGGATGAACAGGTGGAGCACAGGGGACTTTTAGGGCAGTGCGAACACTCTGTATAGACCATAATGATAGGTATCTGCCGTACATCTGTCTAGACCCGCAGAGTGGTCAACACCAAGAGGGAACTATTATGTAAGCCGTGCGCTGTGGTGATGGTTCCTCAGGTGTCACAGACACACCATCTGGTGGGATGCTGATGGGGGGAGGCTGTGCATGCGGGGGGACTGGGGGTATATGGGAACTCTATGTATCTTCCCCTCAATTCCCCTGTGCACCTGAAAATGCTCTAACAAATGAAAGTCTTAAAAAAAAGAAAAGGTAGAGGAACGAAATGTGGGCTACTCCATGTGAGCTGCAAAAACAAGGGGAGAAACTGGACCGTAAGTAGGAAAAAAAGTACAATGAAGATATTTTTCCTTTAAGAACTGGTGAGAGCCATGCACCTTAGAAGAAGGAAGGGTTCATCGGGAAAGTGGGCCAGATGCTACAGAGGACAGACGGGGGGAAGCAAACTTTGACGGGAAAGAAAAGGAGTCAGACTCAAGAGTAGGTGGAAAATGACATTTGATTGATGCACTGAAGGCTTGAGATGTGGCAGGCAGGGCGCTGAGCACTTCACACGGAATACTGCATTTAATCCTCGTAACAGGGTCCCACCGTGGCCACTATCCTTAATACCCATTCTCTGGATGAGGAGAGTGAGGCTTACCTGGGGCAGGGGACCTGGCTGCAGTCACACTGGGCGGATTCGGACAGGGTCTCCTGTGTGTCCATCCGAGGGGAAGCATCTTACCAGCTGAGGACGGAGGAAGGAGGCTCTCGGGCAACACCGTCCAATAGAAACAGGACACAAGCCACAAATGCGAGCCACGTGTGTATTTTAAATGTCCCAGTAGCTGTGTTAACAAGGCTAAAAAAAAAGGTGAAATTAATTGTAATAATATATTTTATGTAACACAATATATCTAAAATGTTATTTCAACATGTAATCAATATATACATTATTAATTAGACGTTTTACATTATTTTTTCACACGAAGCCTTTGAAATCTGGCATGTATTTTAAACTTAGGGCATGTCTCAGTGTGGATGAACCCCGTTTCCGTGCTCAAGAGCCAGCTGTGGCCAGAAGCTAGCTACCCAGCCGGAGCACCAAAGCTAGAGTATGACTCCCTTAAAAAGTACTAAGTGCTATGTTGGGGCCCTCAAATGAGGAATCTTCTGGGTGGTTTCATGTCCAAGACTTGGAACATATTTTTTTGATGAACTTTTTATTTTTTTTAATTTTTTAAAAGATTTTATTTATTTATTTGACAGAGAGAGAGCACAGCAGGGGAAGAGGGAGAAGCAGACTTCCCGCGAGCAGGGAGCCTGATGGGGGCTCAATCCCAGGCTCCTGAGCTGTAGGCAGCTGCTTCACCAACTGAGCCACCCAGGGGTCCCTGACGAACTTTTTAATTTGAAATAATTTTAGATTTAATTTAGATTTACAGAGACATTGCATTGTGATGTATCTTGAACTCCAAAATCTCCCTGCAATCAACAGAGTCCAGCATTTTCAGGGCACAGGACTTGTGGGGTCTTGAGAAGTCAGACCCAATTACTTTGAGGCCGATCCAATTACTTTGGCGATCTAAGTCAAAATTCCCAGCAAACTACTTGAATTGAGACTGTGGAATGTTCCAGAGTCAGTGATAACACTGTGAGCTGTAAAATGTCTAACCTGTGATTCATTTTTCTAATTATACCATACTTCCTCTCTGGGTGAACAACAGCTTCTTGGCAAACATTTACTCCTGAGGTGTGGCTGGGGAGTGGGCAGAGGACAGAGGGCACCCAGACAGTTGACCAGAGTCAACAGACGCTCTGGGGGTCCTGCAGTGTCTGCTGGCTTCTGACTAACTGTGGCAGCACCGTCCAGGAAAATCAAATGCGAGCTGCATGTGTAATTTTGTATTTTCTACTCATCACATTAAAAGGATAGGGGCGCCCGGGTGGCTCAGTCGGTTCAGCGTCTGCCTTTGGCTCAGCTCATGATCCCAGGGACTTGGGATCGAGCCCTGTGTCAGGCTCCCTGCTCAGCAGGGAGTCTGCTTCTCCCTCTCCCTCTGCCCCTCCCCCTGTTTGTGCTCTCCCTCTCTCTGTGTCAAATAAATAAAATCTTTTTAAAAAATGAAAGGATAAAGGGGCGCCTGGGTGGTACAGTCGTTAAGCATCTGCCTTCGGCTCAGGGCGTGATCCCGGCGTTCTGGGATCGAGCCCCACATCAGGCTCCTCCTCTGGGAGCCTGCTTCTTCCTCTCCCACTCCCTCTGCTTGTGTTCCCTCTCTCGCTGGCTGTCTCTCCCTGTCAAATAAATAAATAAAATCTTAAAAAAAAATGAAAGGGTAAAAAGAGCATGTGAAGTTAATTTTAATAATACATTGTTTAATCCAGTATAGCTAAAATATTATCCCAACACACAATCAAAATAAAAAACTATTTTAATGAGATATTTTACCTTCTTTTTGAGGGGGGTACTAAGTCTTCAAAATCCAATGTGCATTTTGTACTTATGCACAAGTCAGTTTGGATGTTTTACATTTTTATTGGAAATGTGTAAATTTTGTAAATTTTATAATTTGTGAAAAATTGTAAATTTCATAAAATACACAGTTGAAAAGCTACATTCACCAACCAGAGATAATCTAAACATACTTAAAGCTTTCTAATAACAGAGTCAAATATCAGCTTTTAAATTTAAATTGATTAAAATTAAACTAAAAATTCAGTTTCTCCATCAAACCACCTACACTTCAAGTGCTACTACCGCATGGATCATAAGCTACCACACTGGACAGTAACTATGGCGTCTCCCATCAACATCCAATGTTTGATCCTGCTCCAGCTTCTGCCTCCTTGCCCCCAACTCTTCCCCAGGTGAGCACTCACACTTGGTTTGCCTTTGATTCTTCTTTCCTTGCTTTACACCTTTCACCCAGATATGTCTTTGCCAATATGTTTGGCTTAACCAAGGGCTTCCGCTTCTGAGATGGAGGCATTGTTTTGTAGATCTCCGTCAACCTCCATTCTTGTGGCAACTACTCAAAGGGTTGTAATGCAGTTTGTAGGTCCTCTGCCCAATGCCACAGGCATGCTCTGCACAGATGTTGATGAGGGAAATCATTCTCTGTGTTGCCCTCTTGACTTTTTCCCTACTCCCCCTTTGGCATTGAACCACAAGCCACCACTTCCAGGCAATGGCTATGAGTGTGTTTGTCTTGGCATCTCGATGATGAGAGCCCTCCGAGACTTGGTTGTGTTTTTCTGAGTACAACTCACCCATTTTCTATTCCTGGTGGCTGACAGAGACTCACTCAATGAATTTTGGGTCTTCTCTAAGTGACTAAGTTAGAGTAAGCAAATAAATAAAAGAGGAAACAGAGTCTTAGAAAATATATTTATGAACCACTCTAATTTAATATACAACTTCCTCAGCCACAAACACTTTCCTGTGGAAATTTGAGCAAAGCCATTAAAGACTGATCTTCCTGGCAGGGGACAACCCTGATCTATCTGTTTCCAGCCTCGTGGACGTTGCATTAGGGGGCTGGTGCTATAGCAAGATGGGGGTTCTCTAACGTTCTTCAGAAACTTTATCCCTAAGACCACTTGTGGCACCCTTAGGGTGTTTCAAGCATGGAGGCAATTTAAAGTTGTCTCATTTGTGTGATAGTGGTGGGGGTGGAGGTGATGGTGATGATGGTGATGGTGGTGGTGATGGTAGTGATGGTGATGATGATGGTGATGGTGATAATGATGATGGTGATGATGGTGATGGTGGTGATGGTGGTGGTGGTGATGATGGTGATGATGGTGATGGTGATGGTGGTGATGGTGATGGTGATGGTGATGATGGTGATGGTGATGATGGTGGTGATGGTGATGGTGGTGATGGTGATGGTGATGATGGTGATGGTGATGATGGTGATGGTGATGGTGGTGATGGTGGTGATGGTGATGATGGTGCTGGTGCTGGTGGTGATGGTGGTGGTGATGGTGACAGAAGCTGTGGCAGTCAATGTAGTGGTGGTGGCAAGCTCTATAAAATATGAGTTGCCCATGAGGACAGGTGGTGTCTTTCATTTTTGTATCTCTAATTCAGCTTTCAGCTTCAATAAGTGCTTAGTGAATTGGCAGCAGATACTATAATTAAATAATTTGTTGGAAGGAAAAGGTCACTCAAATCTACCAGGAACTAAATGGGAAACAAGGCATGGGTCTGGAGCCCTAAGATAGAAAAGAAAATTAAAGTCTGACCAGGCAGGAAAAGAGAGGGAGAAATTGGACACTTACACCCTTGTCTCCAATATCTCATCAATTCATCTAACCACAATTCCCCTGGAACGTCAAATTCCAGCTCAGGAGGTCATCACAGCAGTAGCTCAGGGTCATAAAGTCAATAGCTACACACACAACTCGAAGGTTGGTAAGTTTCTATGATTACTGAAGACTCTGCCAATGGAAGTCATGTTTAGTTTCTTCACTATTTTCCAAATGTCAATCATTTGCTTATCAGGTGGTAAATTTTTTTGCTATATGGGTGTTCCAGCTGTAATAGAGATCAGTAAATTTCTTCTGTAGAGGGCCAGAGAGTCTGTATTTCAAGCTTCATGGGCTGGACGGTCTCTGTTGCAGCTATTCCATTCTGCTGTGCAAGCTTTAAGCAGTCAGAGTAACCGAATGTGTACATGATGGGCATGGTTAAGTGCCAATAAAACTTTATTGACAAAAACAGGATGCAGACTGGATTTGACCCAGGCCCATAGTTTGCCAATCCCCAACCCACACTATTTTTTACAAAATATATTAAGGACTCATGGTAAGAAAAAAAAATTACAATAAATTAATTTAAAAGAAAATTTCATATCCGTCCCCTAAATGCAAAACCAGGAGCCCACACCATGCACAAATAACTGGAAAAGTAAACTTGATGAAAACAAAACAAGGTTTGTTAAATTCTAACTAGGAGGATGAAGTGGGCAAGATTTGCAGCCTGAGGTCTAACCTTCATTGTTTAAAAAAACAAAAACAAAAAAAAAAAAGGAAAATTAGGAGAAATCCTGGAGAGGCCTTAGAGATTCATTAGCTCCAGGCTGTCTTTCTCCTTGTAAGAATCAGCTGGGTGAAAGATAGAGGGAAGGAGATAGCTTTTTCACCTTGTGACTTCAGCCCATTTAAGTCGATTTAGTTTTCCACAGGAAATTGTCTTGCTGCTCCCCAGCAGGGACTATTTTCGAGACACCCCAGTGTTGTTTATCCGAGAGGCTAAACTCTGACAATGAGGACGTTGCCTTTTCGGAAGGCAGCATCCCAAACTGAGGCACCCGGGGGGAGTGCCTTCCAAGAGGCAGGGAGGGCCCCCCCAGAACAGGCCACACGCCCGGGGCATAGGCTCTGCCCTCCCTGGTCAGGAGGAGAGAAGGCAACCCCTCTTGCTGGGTTATTACCAGTGACAGGCCCTGCTGGGGAGCCCCGCTCTGAGGATGCCCCATGATGGCACCATGCTAGCACAGGGACGAGTGTGCAAGGCCCAGCGGACTCAGCCAGCCCTGCCCTGTCTGGCAGCACGCTCTCTGCAGTGCGCCTGTGAACCCCAAGTCAGCAGGGGCTTCACGTGGGAGGTGGTAACCAAGCAGCAGAGGTCATAAAGCCTGCGTCCTGGGGACCCAGCTGATCCCAGAGCAGAAGGGCCCAGGGTTTCCACAGAGAGCCCTGGTACTCCTAAACTCCAACCGATTCGAAGAAATAAACCAAAATAAGGCCCCACGCAGGAAAGTAGATGCTTGTTAGCTCAAGAACTATCAGCCACAGTCACCAGGAGGTGGATTCAGGGAGCAGACTCAGGCGCTGAGCGCCAGCACGCTGCAGACAGGTGGGGCAGAGGTAGAGCCCCAGAGATGTGTGTGGACCAGGCCTGGAACCCTCCCTGCCCCGAGCCTGAGAGGCTCCCGCAGAGCCTTGTGGGGTTCATCAGAGGGCTCCAAAGTGGGGTGGTGACTGGGCCTTGGGAGCTCTAAGGCTCAAGCAGGTTCCCGCCTACTTAGGATCCTTATGCTTCCCCATGATCCAACAGGGACAGAAGGGGACTGAGAGGGGAGGAGGTGAAACGGCTGCTACATATTCATGTCCTCAGCTATCTGGAGCTCATGCCCTCCACCCATCGCCCACAGGAGAAGCCCTGGATGGAAGGGCGTGGCTCTAAGGCACCCCCCCACCCCACTCCATCTTCCAGGGCTTCCCTTCTCTGTGGCTGCTTCCTGCTGTCACCTTCCAAAATGCTTCTTGCACTCAAATTCTTGTCTTGGGGGGTTTATGGTTGGTTTTACATCTTTTTTTTTTAAGATTTTATTTATTTATTTATTTATTTATTTATTTATTTATTTATTCGACAGAGAGAGAGAGACAGCCAGCGAGAGAGGGAACACGAGCAGGGGGAGTGGGAGAGGAAGAAGCAGGCTCATAGCGGAGGAGCCTGATGTGGGGCTCGATCCCAGAACGCTGGGATCACGCCCTGAGCCGAAGGCAGACGCTTAATGACTGCGCCACCCAGGCGCCCCGGTTGGTTTTACATCTTATATTTAAGTCTCTCATCCTGCTTAAGTTGATTTTTGTATATGGTGCAAGGCAAGAATCCAATTTTATTCTTTTGTATGTGGATATCCAGTCTTCCTGACACCATTTATTAAAGAGACAATCTTTCCCTGTGTGTGTTCCCAGCACCCTTGTCAAAGATTAACTGACCATATTTGCATGGGTTTATTTCTGGGCTCCCTACTCTGTTCTATTGATCTGTGTGTCTGTTTTTAGGTCGGTGCATACTGTTTTGTTGATTATTATATCTTTATAATATAATTTGAAATCAGAAATGTGATGCCCACAGCTTTGTTCTTCTTTCTCAAGATTGCTTTGGCTATTCAGAGTCTTTGGGGGTTCCGTATGAATTTTAGAATTGTTTGTTCTATTTCTGTGGAAATGCAGTTAGAATTTTGATAGGGGTTGCACTGAATCTGTAGATCGCTTCTGGTAGTATGGACATTTTCACAATATTAATTCTTCTGATCCATGAACTCAGATATTTCTACATCACAAAGTAAACAATCAACACAAAGAAAAGACAACTTACAGAATGAAAGAAACTATTTGCAGACTGTCCAACGGGGGGCTGGTATTCAAAATACATAAGGAACTCATACGGCCCAATATCAAAAAATAGTAACCACCTGCTTTTAAAATGGGCAGAAACCCCGAAAAGATGTTTTTCCAAAGAAGACCCACAGATGGCCGATAGGTACATGAAAAGATGCTCAACATCGCTCATCATCAGGGAAATGAAAATCAAAACCACAATGAGATACCACCTCATATTTGTCAGGATGGCTATTCCCCAAAAGATAAGAAACAACAGGTGTTGGCAAGGATGTGGAGAAGAAGGAACCCCCATGCACTGTTGGTGGGAATGCAAACTGGTGCAGCCACTGTGGAAGACAGTATGGAGGTGCCTCAGAAAACCAAAAATAGAGCTGCCCTATGATCCAGCAATCATATTTCTGGGTATAAATCCCAAGGAAATGAAATCATCGTCTTAAAGAGGTATCTACTCCCACATTCACCGCAGCATTATTCATAATAGCCAATACATGGAAACAACCTAAATGTCCCTTGACAGATGAATGGATAAAGATGTGGTATATATTTACAACGGAATATTACTCAGGCACAAGGAAGAAGGGAATCCTGCCATTTGCGACAACGTGGATAAGTCCAGAGGACATTATGTTTAGTGAAACAAACCAGACACAGAAAGACAAATACAGCTGATCCTTGAACAACACGGGGTTTGGGGTGCTGACCCCCCCACAATCGAAAATCTGTGTATAACTGTTGATTCCCCAAAATTATCTACCAATAGCCTACTGCTGACCAAAAGCCTTACGGATAACATAAACAGTCGATGATTACATATTTTGTATGTTGTATGTATTATATGTTGTATTCTTAAAGTAAGCCAGAGCAAATAAAATGTTATTAAGAAAATCATAAGGGGGCACCTGGGTGGCTCAGTCGGTTAAGCATCTGCCTTCGGCTCAGGTCATGATCTCAGGGTCCTGGGATCGAGTTCTGCGTCAGGGCGGTGCGGGGCGCTGGGGGGTGTCCCTGCTCAGCAGGGAGTCTGCTTCTCCCTCTCCTTCTGCCCCTTGCCCTGTTTATGCTCTCTCTCTTGCTCTGCTCTCTCTCACATAAACAAATAAGTTCTTAAAAAAAAAAAAAAATCATGAGGTGCCTGGATGGTTCAGTTGGTTAAGTGGCTGCTTTAGGCTCAGGTCATGATTCCAGAGTCCTGGGATTGAGTTCCGCATCGGGCTTCCTGCTGAGCGGGGGGAGTCTGCTTCTCTTTCTTCCGCTGCCCCTCCCCCCCACTTGTGCGCTCGCTCTCTCTCTCTCTCTCTCTCTCAAATAAACTTTTTTAAAAAATCACAAGGAAGAAAAACTGCACTTACAGTGCCGTACTGTATTTATGGAAAAAATTCCGTGTAGAAGTGGACTGGCGCAGTTCAAACTCGTGCTGCTCAGCGGTCCGCTGTAGGGCATGATTTCACTTGTATGTGGAATCTAAAAACGTCAAACTCATGGCAACAGAGTAAAATGGTGGCCACCAGGGGCTGGGGGGTGTGGGACTTGGGGGTACGGTGGTCAAAGGGCATGAACTTTCAGTAACAAGATAAATCATTCTCAGGGGTCGGTCTAAGGGACAGCATGGTGACTGTAGTTAACAGGACTGTATTACGTGCTTGAAATTCGCTAAGAGAGCAGATCTCAAGCGCCCTTACCACATAAAAAAACAGGTAACGTGGAGACATGATGGACAGGTTAATGGGCTTGATTGTGATGACCATTTCAAAACGTGTGGGTCTATCAAAACACCACCTTATGCACTTCAACTATGTACAATGAGTATTTGTCAATCACACCTCAAAAAACCTGGAGAAAACAGAATAGTTTTTTAAATGCACAAAAAAGGCTATATACTGTACATACTCATTTATATAAAATTCTAGAAGAAGCAAAAACATCAGTGGTTGCCTGGGTTTGGGGGTGAAGCTTAACTGTGAAGGGGCAGGAGGGAACTTGTGGGGTGACTGGAATGCTCTAGATCATGCTTGTGGTGCTGGTGATATGACACCAATTTGGTATACAATTACCAAAACCCATTAAACTGTACTTTTTTTTTTTTTTAAGTGAGTTTCACGCTGGGCTTCAACTCACAACACTGAGATCAAGACCTGAGCTGAGACCAAGAGGCCATGCTTAACCGACTGACCCATCCAGGCGCCCCGTTGAACTGTACTATTAAATGGAGCCCAATCAAGCTGGAAAAATAAGTTCTATAGCATAGCATGTGGCTACGAAGAGAGATGAATAGCTGAGGTCGTTAACGCAACCTCCCAGGGAAGGGATACAGGCACCCTATGATCTCCCGGGAGCGCCTGCACCCCAGAACAGCCTGACTTGGAGAAGGGTTAGGAGCCTGCCACCGTGGACTTGTCTCCTTTCCTCCCCCGGAGGCAGCGGTCACGTGCACGGTGTAGGCAGGGGCTGGCCGGACTGAATGGGGCTCAGAGCTCAGGGAGGACATAGAGCCTTGTTGTTACCTGGAAAGCCAGCGTGCTGAGGTCAGAGAGCTCACAGGCTCAGCCCGTCTCCCAAACAAGTACAAATGATGTGTTGGCCTGCGCAAACCAACAGATCCAAATAAATAAACCCCCTGGGTGTCCAGATTCCCGCCCGAGGCCCTCTCCTTCACCTGCCACCCAGACGAAGCCCCCAAAGCACTCCTTGCTTGCTGCTGGCTCCCACTTGCAATTAGCTAAGAGGGCAGATGGATTCCACCTTTGAAATGTTTTCACATGCTTTTTGCCGTTTTGACTGTGTCCCCACCCCTGCCGTCATGCTCCAGCCGTGATGGTGGCCTCCCTGCCTCTGTGCTCCTGGCTGCCTTGGTCCATGGAGCCCAGGCAGAGCGACACCGAAGAGCAGCGTCACCTGGCCTGCCCCTGCTGGAAGGTGCCAGATGTCTCCCTGTGGCCTCAGCAAGAGCCCGGGCTCAGCTTTATTTTCTCTCCCAGCGTTTCTTCGCTGAAGCGCCCCATTCCCTTCAACTGCCAGGCTGCAAACACACCTATCTTGTGCTTTCCTTCACAACGATGAGGAAGTATTTCAGACATTCAGAAGTATTCACGCAGACCCCTCTGTACCTGCCACCCGTGTTTAAGAGAGAAAGCGTTTCAAATCATTTGAGACCCCCTGGGTACCCTCCTCGGAGGGCATCCCACCCCCATTCTAGTGCCCCCCACCCTGAATCTGGTGTTTATCATTCCCATACACATCTTTACCGTTCTCTACCCGTGCCCATATCCCCCAAGCTAGACTTAATGTACTGCTTCGTGTGGTTTAAAGCCTTATATATGTGATATGGTATCATGGGTATTTCTAAGTTGGGTCCCTTTAAGGGCAGATCCTAAGAGGATTTGGTACAAAGAGCGTGTGTGGTAGGTGATCCCAGGAAGGCCAGCGAGGGATGGGGAAGGGGAGCCAGAAGGAGGGCAATGAAGGCGGAGCTTGGGAGGAGGCTAAGTGGGCGTCTGGGGCTCCGTTCTCTGGTGGAGGGAGCATCTCAGAGTTGCTTGCTGGGGGCTGGGCGCCCCCGAGCTTCAGGGTTGAAGGTGACTCCTGTGGGCAGAGAAAGTCCTCAGGGAGGGGTGGCTGGTGTCTGAGCTGGGAAGCCGCAGGTGCGCCTGGAGCCAAGCTTTGCACCAAGGTGCCCAGGTGTGCGGGTGGCGGCTATGTATTCTTCTGCAGCTTGGTTGTTCTTCAGATATTCTTTATGAAACATATTCATCTGAGATGTGGCCTGTCCAAACGGAGACAAGCTGTGAATGTGAAATACACCGGATTCCAAAGATGTAATGCCAGAAAACTGTGAAACATTAATCGTGTTGTGTATTAATTACATGTTGAAATGAAAACGTGTTAAATAAATCGGGTTCAATAAAATATTTATTAGAATTACTTTCACCTGTTTCTTTTTACTGTTTTTTTTTTAATGCAGCTACTCGAAAATGTAAGATGTGCACATTTTGCATTGTGGTTCACATTTTATTTCTAGTGGACGGTGCTGTTCTGGATTATTCATTGGCCTTGTCACGGGCCCCCTCCCCTGGTCTGCTGTCTTTTCTTCATTCACCTGGATGGTAAATCTCTTGAGAGACAGGCTGTGTCTCATGCACCTCTCTTGCCTCCACATCAGATCAGGCAGATCTGATCATGTCAGCACCGACCCAATGTCAGCTCTGCCTTCCCTTTGCATCTTTCAATAATTTCCTGTTGGCTTTAGGATAAAGCAAAATTCTTTGATGCGCTGTAAGGCCCTATGGTATCTGGCCACGGCCCACCTTTCTTCATTCCTGCTACTCTCTGTGCCCTGGCCACCCTGACCTTTTCTGCTTGCACCCACCGCAGGACTTTTGCACATGCCATTCTCTCTGCTGGAATGCCCTTTCTTTCCTTCTTTGCCTGGAAGCTTGTATTCATCCTTCAGATCTGAGCTCAAATCAAGGCCCAGGACCCCAGGTAGCTCCCCCACACCTCAAACACAACCACCTCCACAAAGCATCTTCTTGAGCTAATTTATATGCCCCCTGGGGATCCCTGACCCCAATTGTCATCCAGGTAACACCCCTGCAACATGCTCCCCACACTAGCCGGAGGAAGACACGTGAACCTGGGATTCTATACCTGGTCTCTAGTGTCTCCGAAGTGGAATTTCAGTCCAAGAATAACATTGGTAATAAGATGCCTCATGTCAATTTTATGGGCTGCAAATACCTTCCAGTTAGACCTGGAGGTAAGTTACAGGCCTGAGCAGACCCTGAGAAGCTGCCAAAATGTTTTTCAGTCACTCTTCTAAAAATGTCTTTGTCCTTGACTTTGGGGCTGGCCACTCCTGGCCCAGGGGCAGGGGGAGTGGCCTGTGCCTTCCAGCTAGGACATGACCAGGGCTAAGAGGCCACTGTCAGGGCAAGCAGGCTCGCTCCAGGTAGCCAAACAATCGCCCTTGTCCGGAGCTGGGACATCTGAGCCACAGTACGAACACGATCTTCTCTCTTGTCCATCAGGCTTGCCAGCTTCTGGTGGACTTGATGGCAGATTTCACATGGAGACAAAGAACCTATTCCCCTTACGCCCAAGGGAAAAACAGGTGAGCTGCTATCCTCTCTGTAATAGCAAGCGGGCAGAAAGGACATCGCCCGTGGGCCTGGGTAGCTCAGTCAGTTAAACGTCTGCCTTCAGCTCAGGTCATGATCTCAGGGTCCTGGGATTAAGCCCCACACTGGGCTCCCTGCTCAGCAGGGAGTCTGCTTCTCCCTCTCCCTCTGTCCCACCCCCTGCTTGTATTCTTGCTCTCTCTGTCAAATAAATAAATAAAATCTTTAAAAAAAAGAAAGGAAGGAAGGAAGGATGGATGGACATTGCCCCAACCAAGCCACAGGGCAACACCGGGCCACCCGTGATGCTCTGTTTCTCTCTTCTTACACACTTTCCTTTCAAAAAACTTTTTACTGAAGCATAGTGTTTATGGGAAAGTATATGACTCTGGCATAGACCGCTCACTAAATTTTCATGAAGCAAACACACCCCAGGAGCCAGCACCCACCCCGCATGCCCTCCTTGGGCCCCGCCCCAGTTCCTATGTGCACCGGTGTCACCACCGTGGTGATCCCTAGCCCCGCAGGGATAGCTGCTGGGGTCCAAACTCGGCGGTGGTGGAATCACGCAGGATGCGCACTTCCCGGTCTTGCTCAACGTCTTCTCATGATTCATGGTGTTGTGTGCAGCAGATGTGGCCGATTCCCCTTCTCTATCATGTTGCACCGTGGGAAGACACCACATTTGTCCTGTTCACCTGTTGATGGATCTCTGGATGAATCCCAAGCTTTTTGGCTCTTTCAAAGAGCCCTGCTATACACATTCTAGTACGTGATTTTTGGTGAACATCTGTGCACATTTCCAGAATGGCTGGGTCCCAGGGTAGGTGTATGTTGATCATTTTAAGAAACTGCCAAATCGTCTTCCAAAGTGGCTGCAGCGAGTTGCATTTCCGCCTGCCCCGAATGAGAGCTCCCGCTGCTCTGCATCCTCGCCAACGCTTGGTGTGGGCAGGTCCTTTTTGTTTCAGCCACTCTATGGGCGTGCACTGGAGGGTATGAATGTGAAATGTCCATAATGAAAACGTTGGGAATTTGCATGGAGGGCAAGGTTACTTTCTATGTGGGGGGACTTAGGAAGGCACGGAGGGAAGTTTGTCTTGTGTGTTTGTTGGTAGTTCTCCTCGTTTTCTGAGCAGGTTCTGGCCTCAACGAGTATAAAAAGGAGTATGATGGGTAAGATGTGTCTCTGGTGATTGCACAAGGAGGCTCAGCTCTCCGGCTCTGTCCCATCCCTGGGCTCCCGGACACGGCAGCTGCTGTCTCCCTGGGGAGGCGCACCCTCGTGGGTCAGGCGCACTCCTGGTGGGCACCCTGCCACATTTCCATCCCCAGGGGAGCATGGGAGCTGTCCCAGGCCAGGGGAGGACAGGCTCATTCTCAGCTCATAAACTCTCTCCCTGGCATTTATAGGCAGTGTTTGATCTTTCGAAGGAGAGCTCTCGACGGCTCACCAAGTACCCAGTGTGGCAGGGTTATTTATGGCCTGGGCCACATACCCTTACTCTGCCCACGTTATTTAGTTATTTATTTATACAGACGTATATTTTCTACTGACTGCATTTGGTGCCAGGGTGATGAAAGTGGAACAGGCATGAGCTCACAGACAGCAGGCGGCCCAGCAGCTGCAGGGACCTGGGGACCGAGCTGACAGGAAGCCCTTCCTTGGTTGGCTCATTTGGGGGGTCCTCTCTCTGGTGGGCAGGGACAGGGGGCTGGGATCTGAGCACCATGAGTGCTGGAAGAGCTTTCCACGCCTGCTCAAGAGGCAGGCTAGCTGTGGGGCTCACAGCCTGGACTTTGGGGGTGAAGTGCGTGGGTTCAAAGCCTCTCCCCACTACCTAACTTTGTGCCTCAGTTTCCACATCTTCTAAATGGGACTGCCATGGGATTCAGTGGAATGATTACTATAAGGTGCTTAGAGCAAGATCTGGACCTCAGCAAGGGCACTGTGAGGGTCAGCTACTATTATTAACTGCACGCATGACAGGACAGATGACATCACAGCTCCCAGGTAGCCAGCCTGCCCTGGCTGCCAGGCACTGGACATGCTGGACTTCGGTGCTAAGCCTAGGAACGTCCCAGAAGACTGGGCCAAGTTAGTCACCCTAGAGACTTATCATTGGATGAAACCCTTCTCTTTATAGCAGCAGAAAGCGCCAACGAGGAAATAAATTTTGATTAGGCACTTATTTGTTCAATTAAGTTATTAACTTTTGTCCCATGCCAGGAACTGTTCAAGTTGCTGGGAACACAGGAAAGCATAAAAGAATGTCTCTGCTGGGGCGCCTGAGTAGCGCAGTGGTTAAGCGTCTGCCTTCAGCTCAGGGCGTGATCCCAGCGTTCTGGGATTGAGCCCCACATCAGGCTCCTCCACTAAGAGCCTGCTTCTTCCTCTCCCACTCCCCCTGCTTGTGCTCTCTCTCTCTCGCTGGCTGTCTCTCTCTGTCAAATAAAGAGATAAAATCTTAAAAAAAAAAAAAAAAGAATGTCTCAGCTGCCCTCATGGAGCTGACATTCCAGTAGACGTAAGACATAATGAACAAACAAAGAAAGAAATAACACCAGGTAGGGGTGGCTGCTGACATGCAAAGCTAAAGGGAGACAGCACGATGGGTACTCATTAAAATGAGGAGGGTGAAGAAAGACCCTTTAAGGAGATGACATTTGGGCAGAAAAATAAAATCAGAGAGCAAGCCAAGAGAGTCTCTGAGGGATTACGGTTCCAGGCAAAGTACAGCAAGTGCAAAGGCCCCGAGGTAGCGATATGCTATCTCTGAAACGCTTTAAGAAGGCAATAGTCTGATAGGTTTTGTGTCAACCAACCTTCATCATCACCATTTGGAAGGCAATGCCAGGCATCGTAGGGATGCAGAAGGAGCACCATCAGTCCCATCTCTGGGAAGTTACAGGTGGCGCTCAGGAAAGTGTACCTGAGAAAGGCAGTATAGATGGCATCATGAGAAGGACATCACGAGAAGGACCTGGGCCTCCACTTGGATTCTGGAGGACCCTGGTCAAGGCCTGTAACCTCTCTGGACTTCCCTTTTCTCAGGCTTCAAAGGGGGAATCTGAGAAAAAGTCCTGATTTTGAATCAGCCATGAGGCTTGATTTTAAGATGCCACTTTTGAGGGCTGTGACAGCGAGAGGGCCTGTAGTTCCCTGAGAATGTTTCTCACTGGCAATCACTGAGGGCCAGGGCGGGGCTGTGGACTCAAAGTCTCAGAGCTTTCTTACGGGAGCCCCTCAGTGCCTGTGCCCATCTGAAAAATGGGACAGTTGAGGCTCAAAAGGAGCAAGTAGCTTTCTTGCTACCAAGCATAGGAGAAATGGGTGCTTCTGTTTGTTGGGGTCTCCTGGGCAGAGGAGAATAAATTGCCAAGTTCATTTCAAAAACCTCCTTCTGATTTTTGGCCTTGATGCTGGGGGTCTAGGTCTAGCATCCAAAGCTGCTTTTTTTTTGCGTGAAAATTCACAGCTCTGCCTGTGTCTAAAGTGGGTAAGAAGTCTGATTTCCTGGCTCAGTTCCCACAATGGGATTGTAGCCCTGCCCCCTGTCCATTTGATTTTTCAGACAAGGTCATGACATGGCCTTTTCCTGGCTCTCCCTAGAGAGGTGGAGTTGGGGCTGGCCAAGCCAATGGTGTGGCCCCATGATTCAAGGAGGGGAGAGGCTGCCCCACCAACAGAGATTTCCTGGGGTGCAGAGCCCCGATCTGTGCCACAGACCTTTTGCCTCATGGGTACAGCTGACAGGAAGACGCGGCAACTAAATATCAGTGGCCAAGCCACTGGCTGGCCAGCATCCAATGGGGAAGCTTAGTATGAAGTTCTGACCAAACAGGACAAGCAAGACCAAGAGAATTTTCCTTCTGGAGAATTTCAATTAGCGATGTGGAGGGGACCAGCTAATTGGTGACAGGAACAGAAAGGCATGGGGGTAAGAGGAGACATGAGCAGGAGGGGCACAGGTGAGCTATGACCAACCTAAGACAAACCTATGACCAAGATAATCTGAACAGAAGTCAAGGGCATCTGAATGACAGAGAGAGGATATGCAAGATGACATTCTGATATGCAGAGAAAAGCTGAAATAAGGAGAGTAACTGAGTGTGTATATTGTGTATATGTATGTGTGTGTGTGTGTGTGTGTGTACACACACACACACACACACACACACACACACACACACAAACTTGCCAGTGGGTATACTCTGGAGGGAAAATCCTCAGGTCCTGTATCTACGGTCTTTGTACCTTCTTTCTTGGTAATTAGGGCTTTCTAGTTCCCATCACTAAGAAGACCCATACCCCATGGTTGCTGCATGTAGCCATGAAGGGTTTGCAGTGTATGTCTTGGGGAGGGGGGTGCCATACATAAGTAATAGCACCTCCTGCAATTGTGCAGTGTACAACACCTACAACTGTACATGATAGCACTGACTAGGGCTCATATTCTTGGCATGCAGTGACTGCCAAATATGTATTATATGTTAATTTATTCATTCACTCAACACATAATTTTTAGGTGTGTTCTCACTGCCTGGCACTGTTTAAGGCACTAGGGATTCAGGAGTAAGAGACATGATTCCTGGTCTTATGATTGGGAGGGGGGCGGAGAACAAGTAAAAAGGATAATTTCAGAGTAACAACAGCTATGAAGACAAAATGAACCAAAGTAATACGACAGAAAGTGACTTGTAGGTGAGAGGGGCCATATTTATTAGGTGGTCAGGGCAGACCTCGGGAAGGTATCTCTAAGGAGGGGACATTTGGGCATGGGTTTAAAGAATGAGTGGGGGGTCTAGCACTCAAAGAACTGAAGGAATGGTGTTCTCTGTGTTCTGTGTGTTCTGTGCAAAAGGCCTGAGGCTGGAATTGACCCAGACAAGGCCAGACCATGCAGTCTTACAGGGTTTATTCTAATTGTGATGGAAAGCATTTGGAAGGCATTAATAATAAATATTAATTATTATATTAATAAATATTATTATATAAAAATAATAATAATAATAATAAAGAGTAGTAGAATTATTATTCCTCTACTCCTCAAAAAGGGTCTGTCTTCAGATCAAATGAGGTTTCAAGGAGTCTTCACACATGAGCCATGTCAGATTAGCTCCCTGAACTACTTTTACTGGATTGACTTTCATCCAAGATTATTTCAAGAAGCCATCATGGGAATTCTGTATTTGCATTTGCTCTAAAACGGTTGTCAAGAGCACTGTAACTCGATATCCCTCATACAAAGCCTGACATAAGAAATTTATTTTAGTACTTGGTATCAGAAATAAACTAAAGAATTGCTTTCTATAGTGAAAGAGAAGAGATTTCCTGTGTTTCTCTTTTTGACCTGGCTACCAGGAAGCTCAGGGCTGAATCCTATGCTTCATCATAGAAACTGTTAATCCTTATAGTTGGCATAGCTGCTCCTCTTTCACTGGAACTAACTTGCTGTTTCTGTTATACTAACCTTTTTTATTTTTTAATGATTTTTTGTTGTTGTAAGCTCTCTCCTTTTTTGGAAAGAAGTCGGGAGGGATGTAAATAAAAGATTTATTCATCTCATGTGTAAGCGTAGGCAATGTCTGCCTGACCTAGTTCCCCAAGACTTAGGACTTGTAAATTCAAACATACCTAAAGAAAAACAAACACAAATTTCATTTCTTAGAATTAGCTTTGGGGTTAGAAATGAAAACAAATATATCTCCTGGAATAGCTCATTATTCTCCCATGCCCTGACATTTGCTGCTGTTTGTGGGCTGAGACAAGCCCACTTTATTCCGAACGCCGCCTTCCTGGGTGGTGTCTGTGTCTGAGCAGAGTGACCTGACGCGTCTAAAAGAACGGTGGACCCAGCAAAGCAGAACAGAACACATTTTCAATTAAAAAGTAGCTCCTGCACAGGCTGACAGCTCACCTGAGCTCCCTCTGACAGTCTGGTAACCTGTGATTTTTCTTTGCAAGGACAATTAGGTCCCTTCAAATGGCACATAATGAACCAGGCCTATTAAAGGCTCCCACGTTCATGTTGTTTTGCTGGGATGTTTCCCGGAGCTGGGGCTGGGGTGAGACTTGTCACTGTGCCTGCTAATGAGCCCCTGTGAGGAGAGGTCGCGGCAGGAGGATGTGAGGTAGTGGCTGTCATTTCCTCCAGCACGGCAGGGACATGGACCACCCCCGCCCAAGCTGCCCCTATCTTGCAACATCTCAATTCTCACTCCTGGGGTAGGAATTAGCACCAGCAATCCACTTATACTCCTTTTCTCCCAAAAATGCAATCCACCCCACACCCCCAAAATAAGCAGGCAAGGTTGAGGAACAGTTTAGAATGCAAACCAGTGGTGTTTATGAGTTAAAACAGACCAGCAGTTCTCAAAGTGTGGTCCCTGGCCTCGCAGCAGCATCCCCTGGGTCTAGCAGCTGATAGAAATGCAGCTTCTCTGGCCCAACCCCAGACCTGCTAAATCAGAAATTCAGGAGTGGCCCAGAATTTTGTGTTTCAATGGGCCCTCCAGGAGATTCTGAGGCATGTTCAAGTTTGAGAAGCCCGGGATAGAGCAAAGCTTTGCTGGTTTGTTAATTTTGGAAGGCTTGAGATCTGCTAATCTAATCCATGCACAGAGCCCGAGATGGGGGTTGGGAAGTTGCAGGAAGGACTGAGCTTCGGTTCTGGTCAGCCAGCTCTACCCTATGGCTTGTCTCTGCATTAACAGAGTGAAGGGAAGGCAGGGGACAGGGAAGAAGGAGCTGAAAGGCAGGAAGGCGAAGAGGAAGAGGGTGTCAGAATATGCAGCCGTGTTTTAAAACCTCTACGGGTAATAAACAGAAGACCAAGAACACCACAAGGGGATTGCTGGTCACAGTGAGCACTATGGAGAAAGGAACAAAGGAAGCAAAACTGGGGCAAGACCACATTTCACCAGCAGTGGTTCTCATCTGGGGTGACTGTGACACCCCAGGGACACCTGGCCACTCTGGCCTCCTTTCTGTTCCGATTTACGTCTTTTGAAGGTCATTCTAGCGGCTGGAGAGAGGATGAAGAGGATGCCCTCAGAAGAAGGTGAAAAGCAGAAGCTTCTATGTACTATAGAAGGGTCTCCTGGGAAGAGAAGAATAATTTGCAAGTTCATGTCCAAATCCCATCATGGGCTTCATGCGGAGGGTCTAAATCTGGCACTTCCCAGTTCATCCAAAGCTGCTTTTTTGTGAAAAATCATAGCTTTGCCTGTGTGGCCATAGGTGGATAAAAAGCCTGATTTCCTTGTTGGGTTTTCACAATGTTACTCTGGTAGCATAGTAGCAGGAAAAGATAGAGTGAGATGTGAGAGAGGGTTTTGGAGGTTTACTGCACGTGAGGGGGGAGGGCAGAGTCCCAGATGATTCCTGACAGCAGCAGGTGTGGGAATGAACCTGGAGGGCAGGCCATTCCCCAGGGACTGACGTCTGGGCCAACAGCTGAGAGGGTTGAGGGGAAGGAAACTTAGTAGTAGACCCCCTTGAATGGAAGTCACTAAGGTACCCAGCTCCTGATAGTCCATTCACTCTCTGGGGGCCAGGAAACTCGGAACCTGGCACTCATTCCCAAGGTTATGGACAGACCCCCCTGGGAGAACCGGGTCCCCTTCACAAGCCAGGGAGGGTGCCAAGACCTCCCCGCCACTGAATTTCACCAGCATCTGACACAGACTGGAGAGCCAGCATGGCTGTCTGGCCCCTGCAGAGACCATGGATGAAATCCAACCATCATCTGTCATCTGTAATATCTGGAGATTAGGAAGCCGGTGAAGGCTGCGTGTGATTTTCACATTCATTCTGCAGCACGACGGGGCCCCCCCTGGAGCCAACAATGGCGCCAGGAGGGCTTTCACGAAAGGACGTGAGCAAGCGAAATTTTCCATTGCTTTCACTGCCCTAAAATCGTACGAATAGGCTCTGGCCCACATTTGAACTTTCCAGAATAAGGCAATTATTGTTTTCCTCTTTTGTTTTTCTTGGTTCCCTGCTGCTCAGTCTCTGGGCTGGGCTGTTTTGAAATTTTTTGTAGAAGGATTTCTAAGTACGTTTGTCGATTCTGGTCTGTGATGACGGTGGTAATCCTTAGCCCAGGCTGGGCATGTGTCCAGAACCAAACTGCAAGCATCTTCCACGGACCAGGCAGGGGGCTGCCATTTATCCTCCAGGTCAAGTTGAACCTTTCACGTTTTCATCATCCTCATGCCTTGGAGCCCAGAGAGGGTAAAGGACTTGCCTGAGGTCACACAGCAAAACAATCTACACATCTTCCTTAATTCTGCTCTTCTGTGCTAAGGAGGGAGGAATCCTTCTCCAGGGAAGACACGTCAGTGATATTTACGTAAGAGTTTGTTCCTAAAGAGAACAGTTCAAAAATGGAATGGATTCCTTTCTGATGAAGTGAGCTCTTCCTTGATGGACAGCAAGAGTGTCATGGAGGGGAATCAGCGGTGTGCTGACGCTGCCATGAACAGCTCCCACGAGGTCATCCTGTAACTCTTACCAACACCATGTTCAGGGACATCTCACCAGTAGCTGAAGACTGGTCATGGTAAGAGTATTTACACCACAGAAATTGGTTAATACTACAAACCAAGGGTTTTTTTTTTTTTCCAAGAGAGCCAATTGTTCAAAACTTCTAGGATTCATTCATTCACTCATTCACCCATCCCACAAACCCTGATCAAGCATCTGCTATATGCCTGACACTGTGCTAGATGTTGGATCTCAAAGAATTGAAGGAGATTCTACTTTTTAAAGAAATGCATAATGTGGAAAGGGAGATAAACACCCACCCCTCACCTTCATTCAGGAGGCCCCTTAATTATTTAGAAACAACAACAAAAGTAATACTAAGAGTTCTGTTCTACTGCTGCAAAGGTGAGAAGCTAATGGAAGAGCAAATGGATCTTTACTCCCCCTTCTCCTCTTTTATCTTACCGCAGGGAAGGGGGGTGGGGGGAAGAAAACACACAGAGCCCTCAGCTAGGACACTGCATAGTGATGGGTGATGCACTGACCTGGGGGGGGGGGGGTTACAGGGCAGGTGTCACGTGATGATCCAAATATAACAATATTTAGGGATCACTAATTATGTGCCTAGCATTGTCCTGAGTGAGTGCTCTGCATGCACTGGGAGCACAGGTGATCCCCACAACAGCTTGTAAGGTCAGTGGAAGAGGGTATCGCTGTCCCCTAACATACGCTAACCCCCCCCCCCCCACTTCCCCTGCTCCCTGCCCCACATGCCCACACTGTTGCACTTAGGTGTGTCTGCGTGACACATTTCAGCCAATGAAAGGTGAGCCTCAGGGGGTGTGTTTCATTTCCAGGTGAAAACCTCAAGAGACAGTCACGCTTTGTCTTACAATCTTGCTCCTCTTTCAGGAGGCTGGTCATGTTCTCGAAGGAGGCTCCAGAGCCTGGCCCCACAAGGAGAATGAAGTGGGGCAGAATTCCACCCCCGCCTCCCTCAAAGGACCTGAAGCAAGTGTGACAAGCAATTCTTTGCTCTAAGCAACAGAGAGTCTTAGGGTCGTCAGTTCCTGCAAATTCACCTCGCAGGTGAGGTTGGTACCAGGCAGGTCATAGTCATTTCCCCACGTCGTAAATGAGGAAACTGATAGCCAGGGAGTTTCGGTGATACTCCCAAGCTCACACAGCTGCAAAGGACAGGACTGGAACTTGAACCCAAGAAGGCTGGTGCTGGAATTTGAGCTACTAACCACTCCCTGGTGGAACAGTGAGAGAGTCAGCCGACTTTTAGTACTAATCCTGATTGACATTTGGGTCCTAGCAAAAGCCTAAAACTCATTGCCCTCAGTCTCTTTCCAATCCACAATTCCTAAAACCTTTGTTTATTTTAAAAAGAATTTATACCATATGTTTCTGACCCTCTTTCATTTAAGCCTCTCTAACTGCATTTGGACAGAGTATGGTATTCAGAGAAACTTCTGGATCAAAATTTTTATTTTCTTCAATAACAGAAAGTCAGATGTTGCCTATAGGCAGTGTGGCCCAAGCAGGCCCCTGAGGCTGAGACAGATGGGGGATTTCTCTACCCACTTCTCCAATCACTACAGGTTTAGAAATGACAGGAGAAGTGGGGCGCCTATGTGGCTCAGTCAGTTAAGCATCCAACTCTTGGTTTCGGCTCAGGTCATGATCTCAGGGTCCTGGGATCGAGTCCCACGTCAGGCTACCTGCTCAGCGGGGAGTCTGCTTCTCTCTCTCCCTTTGCCCCTCCCCCTGCTGGTTCTTTCTCTCTCTCAAAAATAAAATAAAACAAAATAAAAAAAGAAAAAATGTGAAGAGAACTCTGCCACACAATGATAGCTCATTGGAAGGAGGAAACAGAACAGCAACAGCCTTTCTAGATAATGTGCATGTGTCACATACCCTCTGGGAAACTACCCTGTACACTCTCAAGAGAATGTAAGCAAAACAGACATTTCCCTTAGTTCTATGATAAAAACAGCACTGATGTCATAGATCCAGAGAGGGGTTCCTCGTGGGTTCTCTGAACCACACTTTGAGAATCGATGCAACAGAGGCAGGAAAGGGAAGAAACCAACATTCTCTGACATGAGCTGGGTAAGCCACGGGAAGAAAATGGTGCTGGTTTTAGCTGAAGGCAAAGCCCTCCTCACCCTCCTGCCACGGAGGAGTGCAGGCTCGGAGTCCTGTGAATGGAGCCAGTGTTGTTCCTCCAGCGGCCCGGTGGAGAAAGTCCTCAGTTGTTGTTTTGGCGCCAAGACTAATGAGCTGTGAAAGCTTCTGCTACACATGGTATGGCAGCCGAAGGTTCTGGGCCCAGCTAAGACCTCATTCCAGGGTACCTGTCAATGAGGTAGCCCCAAGTTTCCTCCGGGACAAAACAGGATGACCAGACGTGCTCCCTCTACACCGCAGACTCAGTGTGAGGGCATGCTGAGAATACGCGGGTGAAGGGCATTAGGAAAACATGACAGGCTCTCAGGTAGATGACGCTCCCATTTTCAATCAGTAATAAGAGGACAAGTTTCGCCATGGGTTTTGGCGTTGGTCATTTGCTTCTCAGGATAAATCACCAGGTGATTCTACCTTGGTTTCCTTACCCATAAAATAAGGCTGGGGCCACATCATACCCATAATATAAGGCTGGTCCCCCCTTCCTCTTGTGAGAATCAAATGAGATAAAATGCACTGAAGTGTTTTGAGGAAATCAAGACAACAGAGAAATGAAAAGCCCATCCCTCCCTTCTCTCCAGAAACATACTTAAGGCGTCCCTGGCACATAGGCACAGCAACACCGAGCGAGAAAGACACTTGCTGGTCCTGCCCTCACATGCAGAGTTTATATGTATGCAAATCATATGCAAATATATGTCACACACACACACACACACACACACACACACCGGGTTCTTCCACCTGGCCAGGGATTCTGGGAGCCCTGGCTTTCCCCCAGCAGTCCAGAGCACATAAGCAGCAACATCACACTGATGCTCTTCGCCAGAACCATTTTACCTATGACAGTGGCACCACGAGAACGTTAACCTGCAGTTCTATGATAGGTGTTGTCAACCCCACTGGTGACGTGGGACTCATGTTGGAAAAGCCAGAGTCAAGCTATGATGGGATAAGGATATCAACGTCAGCTCTGGGGATAATCTCTCTGACATAGCTTGGGGCAGGAAGGGGAATGGGGGAAGAGAAAGAGATAGGTCCTCTTTCAAGCCACTTGCTACTCTCTCCTCACATCCAGGATTATCCTGCGTGTACTCCTCTCTCTGCTAAAGTCCTGCTAAATCTCAGGCTGTGGGCCAGGCACTGCTCTAAATGCTTTACCTGTCTTTCCTGATCTAGCCCTAGAGCACAGCCGTCTGCACTGTGATGAACAGGGCCGTGACCACGGCGGGACACACAGCAGACCAGGACAGAAGTCCCGCAATGAAGAAATTCACATCGTTGCAGAAAACAGTAAACACATGGGACCAAAGACGCAAAGAATCAACAGGATGGAAGATGCTAAAAGTGTGGGCAAATACTGAGGAAGAAAAGTAACAGAACACTGAAAGAGAAGATGAAAATCCTCAACTTCCCAAGTTGAAAAGATGCCTAATGGTGGATATTTCTGAGGACTCTCCTACTGTAATGATCAAACCACAAGTCAGACTCCAGAAGCAGTAAAGCAAGTGATGATCACTGACAAAGGTCCGCGTTGACGTCATTCAGCCGGGCTGGCATCAGAAGGCTAGCTTGACCCTGGCAGACCTTCACAAGATTGACCACCTACGCACTGTCTCACCAGACATGCGGGGAGGAGGCATTGTCAAGAACTTCAAGGACAGAAATGGGAAAAGAATCTTTAAAACTCTTGCCAGTTGGGAAAAGTATGTATGAAGGCCAGAATATTTTAGACAAAACAAATAATGCAAACTGTAGGGGAGTGCTTTTGGGGTTAACATGTTTGATGGAACCTATACGTCTAACTTTGCTCCCTCCCAAAACCTCCCTAAAACTACAAGAAAAGCATTTGTTGCTTTGTTTTTGTTTTTTCTTTTCTTTCTCTTTCTTTCTTTCCCTTTCTTTCTTTCTTTCTTTCTTTCTTTCTTTCTTTCTTTCTCTCTCTCTCTCTCTCTCTCTCTCTCTCTCTCTCTCCTTTTTTTTAAGGTTTCCACCTTCAAGGAGAAGAGGAGAGGGGAGGAGGGAGAGAACACCAAGAAAATTTTGGATGCTGAGGGGTGGGTGGTTGGGTTGTAAACTGGAATTAGCAAACTCAAAAACACCAAATCCTGAAAATAAGTCCATTTCTTATGGGCAACATGAAAATGCAGGTATTTGTCCTTTAAACATACTATAATATGACTGAAAACAGGACATTCCCCAATTAAAATTATTCTGGGTATACAAGATCGAGGAAGCCTAGCTGACAGAAAACAAAATCAAGTAACCAACAAGAAAAGCAAAACCATCATAACAATAAATGTAAATAGCTGAGATTCACCCATTAAAAGGCAGTGTCTCAAAGTGATCATTTATAAGAGACACAAAAAGCAAAAAGGTACAGAAAGGCTAAAAAAAAATGGCAAATGATTTTTTTTTTAAAGATTTTATTTATTTATTCTGGGGCGCCTGGGTGGCACAGCGGTTAAGCGCCTGCCTTCGGCTCAGGGCGTGATCCCGGCGTTACGGGATCGAGCCCCACGTCAGGCTCCTCCACTGTGAGCCTGCTTCTTCCTCTCCCACTCCCCCTGCTTGTGTTCCCTCTCTCGCTGGCTGTCTCTATCTCTGTCAAATAAATAAATAAAATCTTTAAAAAAAAATTTGTGTATCCATTCATCAGTTGATGAAAATTTGGAGTATTTCCAGTTTGAGGCCATGGTAAGCTGAAAAAATGACCCCTCAAGGGATATTCATCAACTGGTCAGTACATAACCTTATTTTATGTGTCTTCCGTGTAAGGTTTAAAGACTTTATTTATTTATTTATTTATTTATTTATTTATTTATTTATAAAGATTTTATTTATTTATTTATTTATTTATTTATTTGACAGAGATAGAGACAGCCAGCGAGAGAGGGAACACAAGCAGGGGGAGTGGGAGAGGAAGAAGCAGGCTCACAGTGGAGGAGCCTGACGTGGGGCTCGATCCCGTAACGCCGGGATCACGCCCTGAGCCGAAGGCAGGCGCTTAACCGCTGTGCCACCCAGGCGTCCCGGCAAATGATTTTCAATCAAATTCACATAAAAGCAAAGGGATTAATATCTAATAATACAGTGTATAAAGCAAAATTTTCATCAAGAGAAAGATTGTTTCTTGTTAAAAAGCTATAGTTAGTAATGAAACAAAGATTCCTGAAGTATCAACTAAGTAACAATGGTATAACGTGAATAGGACAAAAACTAGTAGCAATGCAGGGACAAATTAATAGAAGCAGAGTGGTTTATGGACCTGCAAGCTCACGTGTAAGTAAAGGAAATAAACAGTCAATTAACTACATACAACTTACAGACTTGCCAAACTTACACCGTAAAAGCAAGAATCAGACCTTCTTTCGAGTGTTCATGTTTTTATATAAAAATTACCCACAGAAATTCCATTTGTTCAACAGAAACAAAATACATATGTGTACAAATGTTCGCATATTTTGTAAACCCTGGAGTGGTGTAAGGTTTTGGCACTAAGGGATGATCTGAATGTTTTATCACTTGGACAAGTCAAAATTTGCTGATAAACATTCCTTTGGGACAGAACGTAAATGATTTACTAGACCCCAAACCAAGGGGCTCAAGATGGGAAACCCATTTCCTCCAATCCACCGACGGGAGAAGCCTGGAGACCCCTTAGAGCTAATATTCCCAGCCTGCCCCCAGCATCCCACTGTGTCTGCATGTGCATGCGTGCCTGTGTGTGTGTGTGTGTGTGTGTGTGTGTGTGTGTGCGCGCACGTGCACGCGCGTGGATACTGAAGGGCTCTCCATTTCTTCACGTCAAACCCCTCTGGCTGAGATCTCTTGCTCAAGTCACACCTAAGCAGTTCATTTGGGTTTCATTTGGCAGACTCTGAAGTTTGATGCAGAGAAGGTTCCCTGGAACTTTTGACCTGTGACAAGAGATTTCAAAGTTGCAGGGAAGACTTAATGAAATAACATGCTCTTCCTGGAAAAGGAGGCCTGTGGATATTTTGACATTGTCTTACGAGGTTATGTTCTCCACAGACAGTAAAGAGGCTAAGGGGTAAGAGAAAGAGAAGAAACAAATGTTTGGCACCCCCCATTTTTTTGGAACCATGTTCAAAACCTATCCTCTACTCTTGTCAAAAATACACAGTTTCAACAAATCTTCAACCTTCTGGAAGGTGGACTTGGTTTTTGTAAACAGCCTAATGTAATTCAAAGCTCAGCGTAGTGCATAAGTACGGTGATTTATCTTGTTAATGATATCATTATTAAAGCAGGTATAGCTCAATAAGATTGATTTTCACGTGTAATTTACAGGCTGCACTGAAAAGGAATTTATAAAGATAATATTAATAGCAGCACCATTGCTAGAACAAGCGCGAAAAAATTCAAGGTCATTACTTTGAAGGAAAACACGTGTTTGAGTTAAGAGATTGCATATATTTGTTCAAAAAGTTTGGATTTATTGTTTTATAGATTACCGCATCCTTGAAAAACAGGAAAAAAATTGCTGGTGGTTTTTCTCTGATTATGAAAGCAATGTATGGAAATTGTATACTGAAAAAATACATAAGACCACCAAGAAGAAAGTAAGTCACCCAAACTATTTTGCATAGATATTCGTAGTTCAGATGTTGATGTGGGTCATGCCATTTCCTTTTTCCCATTTACAGACTTTTTATTTGGAGGTGACTCTCAAAACAGACTTCACGTCCTCAGATTTCTTTCCCCTTTAATGTTAGGTATAATGAGTGAATGAAGAAAGATTTTTCTTTTCAGTAAACACAAATTTCATTCTTGCTTTTGAAAGTCCTTTTAGATCACCTTTAAAAAGCATGGGCTTTATGCCTTGGTGTACCCGCAGAACTGTCTTGTCTTTGTTAATTCACCATTAGGATGCATGTTGGGAATAGACTGTCTGGCATTGATTTATTTTGAAATTATTAATTAAGGTGGAAGTTCTTTTACAATACTAGTTTCCACGGACATACATTTTTGATAGATTCAAATTGTGCATATGACATCTTTCTTACAGTATCAGGGATATTTTCCTTTATTTGACAACGTAACATTTAACGATTGCATAGTATCAGTCCATCATGAAGGTGTGCCAACATTTATACAGCCAATCACCAACTGTTGTACATTTTAGGTTGTTTCCCTTGTTTTGGAACATTCTTAGAAACAAAACTGCATTAAGCATTCCTAGAAACAAACCTTTGTGCACACGTATGGCCATTCCCATGACACGTTTCCAGAAGTGATGTCAGATGGTCAAACAGTAGAAAACACGTTTCAAGGTTTGCTATTTTACCAAATGATCTTCTAAAAAAGTATCAAATTTTACTACCATTGTGTGTCTCTAAGGGGCCCATTTTCTTGCACCTTTTTCAAAACTGGATATTGAAAGTTAAGACCTGATTTTTGCCAAACAGATAAGCAGTAAGTATCTCATTATTTTAAATAGTATTTTACTACTGGGAGCGACCAATTTTGCATATGTTTATATGCAATTTGTATTTTTATTTCTAAAAAAAAAAACTTACATAAAGAAATTTCTTCCCTAACCTTCCTAGAATCTCAGGAAGTGCTTCTCCTATATAAATCCTAGTTTATTAATTGAATTTCCCTGCTTCCCCAAGGCTGCTCAGGAGATAGAAGATGCTGGAGAATATCATCTGCCCGTGATCCAGGAAATCCACAGCTGAGCACCGTGCAAAGTGCTTTCCATGCTTTTCCTCATTTTACCTCAAAACAACTCCATCAGATGGATGGTATTGTCTTCCCACTTGACAGATAAGGAAGTTGGGCTACGTCACTGGCTCAGGCGTGTGGCTGGTGAGAGGTGGAGCCCTGACCTCCCCGAAAGGCTGCCTGGCTAGAGTCCACACCAAAACACTGCAAGAGTCACCTTTTCTCTGTACCGAAGCTACCTGGAACCAACTCAGTCAGCTGTCACTTGCTCCCTACCCCTAGCTGGCAGGCGTCTGTGAGCACCAGCAGCCAGACCTCCCCAGACTCTGCAATTCTCCTTTTGACTTTCGTCAACAGGCAGGATTGTCAATACCCAAGCCCCTGGATGAAGGGCTGGCTTGCTCACCCTTCCTCCACTAAAAATCCAAGCAAGTAAATACAGCACGAACCAGAGAAAAGGAGGGGATGTGAGTCCAATATGCAGTAAAATTAGCACATTTAAAAGATTTCATTCAGTGAACTTTTTCCATAGTAAGATTTCTTAATTCTAATTGCTTGGTTTCCATTGCAAGGCAATTTCTAGTCACCTTTGGCTTAACTTGGTTTTTGCAGATGACTCAGCCGTTCCCTTCATTCATTCATGGGCTGGTAATACTGTTTTGCTTAGTGGGTGGAGGAGGGCTAATGAGAGGGTTAGGTTAGGTGGTCTCCCCACTGGGTTCACAGAATGGGGATGGCTGGAGAAGCCACGTTTCCTGGGTCTCCATCTGCCTGGGTGACATAAAATTCCCCCATGGCCATCTCAGGCATCCCCAAACCACAGGAAGATCCAGAGCCTACGTGATGAGGGCTTGAACTCATCCTGAATGGAAGGTTCCAGAAAAATGCAATTAGCACCAAATAATTGAGGGGAAATTGGTTATGGGAGGAGAGACTATGCCAGTGTTGGCCCCTAGAACCTCCTCCAGTGACGGCAATGTTCTCCACCTGCACCATCCAATATGGTAGCCACTCGCCACCTATGGCTACTGAGCCCTGGAAATGGGGTCACTGTGAAGGAGCAATTGAATTTTTCATTTAACTCAACTTAAATTTAAAGCGCCCCATGCAGCTAGCGTCCTTGTGTTGGCACAGCTACATGCAAACACCCATACCGAGCGGAAGAAGAGGAAAGTCAGAAAATTAACTGGAGGATTTGCTGTCCTGATGTAGATGATTTTCGAGTAATGTCACTATGAAAATGTCCCTTTAAGTTCCCTTCCAACTGTGCTGAAAGATCAAAGGGTTTATTTAGAGCTACTGTCGTGGAAAGTGCTCATTTGGACCTTATAAACACTGGTTTCCCCAAGTCAGGCTCATTATTGCTTAAGGAGTTTAAACCCATTGAGAGAGAGAGCAAACCAAACAAAAGAAAGCTTTAAATGTTTCTAAAAGTGCATGCCAGCTTCGGTTCAAACAGACAATTGAAATATCCAAGTGACAAGGACGGCGTCTGACGCCGAATACTGATGGCTTGAAATTCTTGTTTTGCATGAATCTTTCTGATATTCATTATGGACGCTGCTTGTTCATGGCCTTTGAAATCAGCATAGTGCTTCAGAGAAGGAACAAAGCCACATTTTTCCTTTACTGGGCCTGTTCTTCTGGGTCTGGGTGAACAAGTTAATAAGAAATCGAAAGCCAAAGTGAGTGGGGCTCAGGCCCCAAACTTCAGCCTAGAACTGTGTTCGTTTTAGACATGTCTTTGTGGGGTGGGTGGACATGGTGGGAGTGCAAGGTGGAGCAAAGGGGCCAAGTGATGGTCCAGAAGGCAAATTAAATAAACACTGTCACGTATCCCCCCCCCGGGGAGGCTCCCTGCCTGTGGGCCAATGGCAACTAGGACTAGACACATTTACGAGGCTCCTCACCAGCAGGGCTGTGAAAGAGCTTCCCTGCTCAGGCACTTCTCTTTCTTCCCACCACGGGACCAGGCACGCTGAAGCCTGACTGCCAAGTGGCAGGTGCCTTTGGTCAAACTGTTGTTCAATGACCTTGAAGTGTTTTTTTTTTCCCTCCAGAGCTCTCTATAATTCCCCTGAACCCAAAGGATGACAGAGGCAGGTTGGAGTCCTTCGGGTGACTGTTAGAACAAAGGGATTTGGGGCTAGGGACCCAGATCCCCAGAAGCCCCCTCAAACAATGCCTGGGGAAACCCTCCAAATGACAATCATTCCTATTCTCTCCAGTCTCCCCACCACCTCTCACTTGACCCCGGATTTCCTTTCTCCCTCTCCTTCCCCTTTTTTCAGGTGTGTCCGATTTTTGCCTAAGGGCTCCAAAATATGCCCCCAGTTCAGCCACTGACCCTCTCGACCGCCTCCACTGGAACCCAAACACCCCTCCCCACTCACCCAGACGACGATAGCAGCCTTCTTGTGGGCTCCCCTTCCACTCCTGCTCCCCTGAAATCCATTCCCCACGCAAGAGTTAATATGATCTTTGTGAACACACAAATATGATTATGCCATTGCCCTGATCACCTGCTCCTGAATACCCTGAAAGTCTTTCGTTTTTTTTAAAGGTTTTATTTCTTTATTTGACAAGGAGGCAGCAAGGCAGGCAGAGGGAGAGGGAGAAGCAGGCTCCCCACCGAGCAGAGAGCCCAACACAGGGCCCAATCCCAGGACCCCAAGACCATGACCCAAGCCAAAGGCAGACGCTTAACCAACCGAGCCACCCAGGTACCCCAAAAGTATGTCTTTCAAACTGCATTGACTCTGATTCCTCTAAACATTTCACATCATGACCCAGAAACACACCTGTGACTGTGTCACCAGGCACCTACAGTCATCCCTACTGCATGCAATGCACTCTGGTGTTTTCTACACATCCCATCCTATCCTATCCATTCTGTTCTGTTCTATTTCATTGCATTTTTTTAAAGATTTTATTAATTTGACACAGAGAGAGAGAGCGCACAAGCAGGGGGAGAAGGAGAGGGAGAAGCAGACTCCCTGCTGAACAGAGAGCCCGATGACACAGGGCTCAATCCCAGGACCCTGAGATCATGACCTGCGACGAAAGCAGATGCTTAACCGACTGAGCCACCCAGGCACCCCTATTTCATTGATTTTTAATTGTAAGTATGACCCATTAAACTGATTTTGACCCATAGAAAGGTCTCAGTTACACTAGAATAAAATTTATATTCCCTTCATAGACCAATAAGGCCCTCTGTGATCTGACCCTTCTCACCTCCCAGACCTCATTGCTCCTATCTTCCCCACACCCACTGTGTTTTACCCACACTGGCCTCCTTATCCTTCCTCCAATGAGGTAAGCTTGTCCTTACCTTCAGGTCTTTGCATTTGCTGTTCCCTCTGCTGGGAACATGGGCCCTCCAGACCTCCACACCCCACTCTTAGCTCACATCAGGGCTCCCCTACTCTGATCATCCTCCCTAAAGAAGCCATGCTCATCCCCTTCTGTCCCATCACTTGGCTTAATTTTGTACTTAGCGTGTGTCATGATTTGAATTGTCTTTGAATTTGTATTCTTTTTTGTGATTTTCCCTTGCCTGCCCCCGAGAATAGAAGCTCAGCCCAGTGTCCTGCATCGATGGCTCTCACACTTTACCAAGCATCAGAATCACCTGGGGGGCTTGTGAGCACTCAGGTCATGGGACCCATCCCCGAGTTTCCCATTTGGTTGGTCTGAGATGGAGCCAGGGAATCTGCATTTTCAGTAAGTTCTCCGGTGACGCTGATGTCACTGGTCCAGTGATCACTTGTGAAAACAGCAATGCCCCCCACACAGTAGGTGCCCAACAGCCAACCACGTCAAGGAGGAAAGGTGACTGTATTTCACGCTGTGTGGCATTTGATGTTTGAATGTGAGACCTATCCCCAGCACTATTACCATGAACTTGCCGAAATGCCCAGACCTCAGTTCTTTGTCTATAAATAAGAAATTTGAACGAGCTGTTCTCTTAGTTTGCTGTCACTTCCAAAAATGGTTTCTTTTCTTTTCTGGAGTTGGTTATAAAATAATCTGCATTTGTTTTTCTGGCCCCTTAGACCATTGTCCAAAGTAGTACATTACTTTCTTCCCATTAGTCTTGATAGTTACATCAGAAGCTTTGTGCCGAATTATACACAAATGTTCATAATAATGTTTGTTCATAATCACCAAAAAAATGGGAACAACCCAAATGTCCATCAGCGGGCGAACAGATAAGCAAATCGTGGCATGCCCATACAAGGGAACAAACTATCAACACATACAGTTTGGATGAATCTCAAAACAACTATGCGGAGTGAAGAAGCCAGACCAAAAAAACAGTACCTACTGTCTGTGTGTATGATTTCTAGGACACTCTAGAAAAGACAAATCTAATCCAGTGATTGAAAGCATAGGAGTCGTTGCCCGAGGCTGGGGATGGGCGGGGAGTTGACTGGGCAGAGTCCAAGGGAACATGTTGGGGAGGATGTGGTATTTTGTGTCTTAGTTGCAGTGGTGGTCACCTGCTGTATCTACGTTTGTCGGAACTCATTCTACTGTCCACATCAAATGGATGCATTTTATTATATGTAAATTATATTTCAATGAAGATGTTTTACACTGTAAGAACTATTGAGGCATGAAATTCAAATCCTGAACCCACAACAAAATTACCCCCTTCCTAATTATGATTATTTGTTAACTCCAGGACGAAACAGATGTCCGCCTGTGTACAATACAGAATTTATTTGGGAAACTTTTCTCATAGGGAAAACACCATGACAGCACAGGCGCCAACTTCTGAGATCTCATTTCCTTTCTAAAACTTCTCCCTGAAGGCCAAATCCACCAGAGAAGTGATCCTCAAAAAACCCAGTCCCTCAGTTCTTTGGCAAGAAGAAATGCTTCTGAGAATGCACACGGCTCAGTGGAAAGTGGGGGCTGAGTTTGTGTGTGCAGCGCCTGCTGCTCTTAGAGCAGTCTATGCATCCCCCTGTTGAATTTCCTGTGGTTGTCCTCAAATGCCTCACTATCCTTTGAAGATGAAAAAGAGCAAGGAGGTCAGAAAAGCCAGGTGAAGTAGGCAAGGGGGGTGGCTGGCATTCTAAGCCCTAGAGAAAGCGGAATCCAGGAGAGATGACTTTCCACTTCCCATGTGTCCTCTCGGGGCCCAGGAGGCAGACAGGGGACGGCTCTGGATCTGTGGGTAGCTATATATAGGAGAGGTTGGCTGAAGCTTTGTTGGTGGAGGGGCTGGAAATGAACTTGGAATAGCTGGCGACGCTGCTGGCTGGCCTGGGTTGGGAAGTCACTGAGGTCAACAGATTTCTGGTGTCAGCCCAGAGAAGGACTTTCCACTGGGCAGTGTACGCTCTGCACTGGGCCACTTCACACAAGGTGACACTCTATGTTTGGCAGGGTGGAGGCCGACTTCTCCAGAGAAGCCTGGGCAAAGCCCCAGGAAGGCTGGGCTTTGGCTCAGGACACAGCTGTTCCATCCCCAGCCCAGGAAGAGAGCAAACCACAGGTGACTTCTTCAGGGCCCCAAGCACCCACCCTGCCCTCTTCTGGGGTAGTTCCCTCTGGTGCTCAATAAGGAGACCCAGAAGATGGAGGTTTGTGTGTTTTATTTCTCACAGAAGAAGCATCACCAAGTGCAAATGCTAAAGCATACATCTCTAAGCCAGGGTAGCATTATGATTAATTAGAGAGGGCTTACCTGGGTGATTTGCAAAATTTACATGCTAAAATAATCACATTAAAGAAATTCCAGATAACAATACCTTAAATAACATAAATATTTATTTCTCTTCCACAGAATAGAAATATGCAGTTAGGCAATCAAGGATGGCTAAGGTAACCCTTGATGTCAAGACCCCTGAGGTCAAGATGTTGTTTCTCTGCCATTCTCTGCACTGGGATTCTTCAGATTCAAAATGATTGCTTAAGCTCCAGCCATCAAATCATTATTCCAGCCAGCAAGAAGGGAGGGACAAATATCAGAGTGCCGTGTCCCTTTAAAGATATTTCCTGAAAACTACATACAATTCTTCTACATGAATATGATTGGCTAGTTAAACCCTTGGCCACACCTAGTTGCAAGAGAGGATGGGAGATGTGGTCTTGCTTTCAATGACCATACAGCATACTAAAAATTAGGAGGACTCATCCTGGTGGAAGTGATACTATGTGACTTCTGGGGCAAGGTCATACAAGGATGCAGCTTCCACTTGGTTCTCTTTGGGTACTTGCTCTTGGAAACTAGCCGCCATACTGTAAGGAATCGCAAGCAGCCACATGGAAAGGCCACATATCAGTGTTGGTCCCAGCTGAGGTTCTAGCCAATAAGCAGCAGCATCAACTCAGATGTGTGAGTGAGACTTCAGGTTATTTCAGACCTGAGCCATCAAGTCACTTTCAACCTTCACGTCTTCCCAGCTAGAGCCCCAGACACCATGCAGCAGAGATAGGCTCTCCTCTTTTTAATTTCTGGAAGAGCTAACACTGGGGGGCTTCATTGTGCAGCAAATGGCACAGAAGACTACAGAGTTTGGACATTATTCTGTAAGTGGCAGAGGGAGCCCTGAAGAGTTTTATGTAGAGGAATAGAGAAAGGGGTCCCTACAGCGCCCCCCCAACACCTGCCTGCCTCTGGTTCTTCCTCCTTCCCTCCCCCAGAGGAGGAGCTGTTGATCTGATTACAAGCATTGACCCAGCTAACATGACGTTCTATGTTAATGCCTCCTCTAATATCACATCTTATGTGCACAGTGCACCCCTGGGGCACCCATGGACAGAAGTGTCTTAAAGGTAATGATCCACACATTCTTGTTTGTAATTCAATTTAACAGCACAAAAGTCTTCCCTTCTTATCAGGTGATATGGTCACAGTGTGTTTCAGATGCACATCTCTGGCATAAAGGATGCATCTACTGATTTGATGGCAGGCAGTGGAGGAAGGGGACAAGCCTAGAGGTGGGGGGCTCAATTAAGAGGCTACTGCCATTTGCAGCTGAGAGATTAAGCATTACCAAATGTGGGCAGGGTCAGAAAGCAGAGAGAGGAGTTTTGGGAAATATTTAGGAGGTAAAACTGGCAGAGCTTGGATATCAATTGGATTGGTGGGGGGAGGGAGTGAGGAGTTTTGGATAATTCTGACATTTCTGGCTGGGGGGAGCAGCCAGTAATGCCATAAACCATAGTTTGGAAAGGTGCATGAGTCTGTTTGGGGATATGTCAAGTTATGACCAGCCAGCCAGGTGGAGATGTCTAGTGAGCATGAGTGCATGTGAGTTTGGGGGGTGGGATTCTTCCTCTGGGGATGGAGGGGGTCAGGTGTCAATATACTGGCCAAAAGCATACCAGTCATTATGTAATGGGATGCATCAAAGGTTTGGAGAATGTAAGTGCCACAATCTAGGGGCTCAGCTCATCCTGAGGCTGTGAGCAGAATGGGGAAGGTCCAGAGGTGGGGCTGGAATGGACAAACAGGCTGCATTTGACTGACAATGTAGGCTGATTGCAAAACTGACCCTGATTCTGCACTTCTCCCCATCCACACCCTTGGCAAAGTGACTTTGCAGCCTCTCCCCTCGAGACATGGAGTCCATTTCTGGCACCCCCCCCCCCGATTTGAGCTCAGCTACATGACTTATTCTGACCAATGGGATGTGATAGAAGTGATATTATTCGCCCACTGGAGGAAGAGAGACCATAAGGAACTGAGCCAAATCATTCTGGCTGAGGCCGAGTTCAACCAGCCACCCCAGCTGACTCACCAGCTGTCCGTGGATGCACAGAGGTCAGCTAAGCCCAGCCCAGATCAGCAGAACTCCCCAGCTGAGCAACAGATCCACGAGTAAAATAGTTAAGTGGCTGTTGTCTCAAACCATTATGTTTGGAATGGTTTGTTACACGGCATGTGTAACTGATACACTGACCCTGGGAAATAAGTAAGGGGAGGTGTACATCATATAGCTTGTTCACATGGAAACGTTATACACAAATAGAATAAGCGAGGTACATGCCAAGGAGGTAATCATCCTGTCCTCACTCCCAGAACTTTGGTGATATCGTCTGCTTCTTTGTGCCAATCCCACTGGGGGACCTCAGAAGTGAAAGGACAACTTCATGACATGGATAGTAGGCTAGATAATTCTTTGTGGTGGGAGGCTGTCCTGTGCATTGGAGGATTTTTAGCAGCATCTCTGGCCTCCACCCACCAGATGCTAGTAACATACCTCTCACCCCAGTTGTGACAACAAAAATGTCTCTGGGCATTGACAAATGTTCCCTGGGGAGTAAAATACCACCCCCCCAGATGTAAACCACTGGCCTATAGGATTCCAGAAAAAGTGTGAGACTAGTCCTCATAGAACAAACTGGCAGACTAAGGCTCTAAGAGTATGCCAGTATGGCTGCTACAAGAGTGCATTCATTTGGTCACTCATTCTTGCATTCATAAGCAATGACTGCATGCCTGCTACATGCTGGTCACCATACTAGGTGCTGGAGGTCCCAGGCCCTGCCCCAGAGAACTCATAATCTAGTGGCACACAGACAAGTAGACTAGTGCAAGCCCTGGGACATCAGAGAAGAGGCATTTAAGATGAGTGCAGATTGAGATTAATATGCAGATGAGTGGGAAGCATTCAAGGGCAACTTCCTGGAGGAGGTGGCTTCTTAGCTGTTTCAAGAGCTGAGTCAGACTTTTTCAGGATGAAAAGGGAGTGTTTGGGGCATATGGGAAGGCAGAATACATAACAGGTTCTGCAGATAATTGGATATAACTGGTGTGTGGGGTGAAGGGAGCAGACTGGAGCTGGTATCTTAAGGGAAACACGACCCATTCTCCTGGGCAGTTGTGATTATCCAACTGCTCCCAGCCACACATCACTTCCCACGAATCTGCCGTGAGACAGAAAACAGACACAGGCATCCAAGTCTCTGCCACAGAGCTGGAGCCAGGTCCTGGGGAGGGCTTTACCCAGCCAGCAGGGTTCAGGCAGAGGACTGAGGGGAAAACAAGGCTTCACTGTGGGTCCCGCCGCGTGGGAAGGCCCAGCCCAGCCGCTCCTAAGGGCTGGCACACAGCTGCATCCGAGAAGACGTGAAAAGCAACATTGTGGACAGGCTGGGCAGGAGGGGTCTCTGAGCGCCTCACATTCCTGCCTTCATACTCCCTTGATCCAAAAGAACCTTTGTGCTGAGAGACAGAATCCAACAGCCTTCCACCCAGAATCTATCTCAAGGCAGGTAAACGGAAATACCGTTCATTCGGCAAATATTGACCAAGGGCTTGCATGCACAAGGCTCTCCATGAGGTGTGGCTGAGAATAGAGTCTCCAGGTTTATCGGGAAGCAGGCTGATAGTGCAGGCCATTCAACAGAAACTTCCAGAAAACACTCATTGTATACCTGCGATGTTCCAGGCCCTGTTTTAGGGATATGGTGTTGAACAAGACAGAGAAGTTTCCTGGCATCATTGTGCTTACATTCTAGCAAGGGGACAGAGAGTAAACCAGTAAATCAACAAACAAGAGCATATCAGAGGGTGGCAAGTACTTCTCAGGAGATAGTGAAATGGGATCATGAGATAGAAGGGATTCAAACCAGGTGGGGTGGCCACAGACAGCCTCTCTGGGTGACAGGTGGGCTGGGCCCAAGGGGATTTATTCATTCATTCAACCTATGTTTATGGAGTGCTGCCCAGGCGCCAGGCACTGGAACATATCAATGAATGAAATCGATAAAGATCCCTGTCTCATGGAGTCAATATCCTGTGATTGAGGGGAGCTGAGCAAATAGCAAGTAACTAACAAATAAATCACATTAAATGTTGGAAGGTGATTAAATGCAATGGGAACAAGAAAACATGAGGCAGGAGGAAAGGGTGCCAAGGCCGAGGCTCAGAGGCGGAAGAGAGCAAGGCAGAGGCTGGGTGGAGTGAGCTCTGCTGGGTGACATCAGAGCAAAGAGGCAAAAGAAGGAGCCAGGTGCGTGTCTGGGGAAGGATGTCCCAAGCAAGTCCAGGCAACTCACAGGAATGGTGACAGATAATAACAAATTGTTGCTTTCAGCTACTAAGCTTGGGGATGCTTGTTACACAGCAGGAGATGACAGGAGAGCCAAACTTAGCTCAGCAGAGGGCCCAGAATCTTCCTCACACAGCTTCCTCCACTGAGCTGGGCCACATTGGCTCCACATAAGCAACCACCTAATATTCTCAGGTCCAGTTTCCTTGACTCCTTTTACTTCCCTTCTGATCTGCTGCTGCAATTCCTTCCTGAGCCCAGAGTCCTGGCTGTGTCAGTATCCAGACCTGCCCCACCTCTGAAATCTCAGACCCCAGTATCCCCCAGGTGACCAGAGCCTGCGGCCCCCTGTTCCCCTCATGGCTTCAGTTCCTTCCTTTGTGGGCCTTTCATCTGCCCACTCAAAGACCCTCAGAGCCCCAGAAACCCTTCCACCGTTGACTGCACTCTGTAAGCCTCTCTTGGTCCCACTCCTTTTCCATCCTCACCAGCCCTTCCTCAGGACGAGCCTTCCTCATTTCCCACCTGGGTTACTCCAGGAACCTCCCTGTCACAGCTCTGAGCATGAACTTCCTGAGCACAGATGTGGATCTCTGAAGATGTCTAAGCACCTGACATCCCTACATTCCCGTGTAAGGGGCCCCTCTTCACTTCCCAAAGGGCTATGGTTACTCTGAAGACACACAGGTCCCCAGGTGGGTCGTGCTTCCCACTGTTCTCACATCTGCAAAGCTGGCCCCTTGCTTAGTTCCCTTCCCCCACTTAGTCTTGGTGTGCATGCCTGCCTCTCACCTAATATCACCTTTTCTGGGAAGTCTTTTCTGCTATCACCAAGCAGCATTAGAATCCTCTAATCAGAGTTGTCAATGGATCTGAATTATAGTACTGGTCATTGATTTGTCCCTGCTCTTTACTTGTGGGTCTCCCCCATTATGCAGACTGTGAGCATCCTGAAGTTGAAAGCTGGTGCCTCAGCCATCCAGAGCCTAATGTAGCATCCAGCATAGGGTAAAGATTTATCTGAATGAAAGGTCAGCAAACTATGGTCCATGGGCCAAACCCAGACTGACCCCTGTCTGTTTTGTATGGCACATGATGCATTTTACAGATGAACATATGCAACCAATTTGATGACAGGGAACACTAATTTTGAACTCCAGTTCAGCAAAATGTTATCCCTTCCCCTCCCAGAGGAATTCCATTCTTCTCATTAGACTTCTATTAGAGAACATTGTGCTCAATTATTAGTAGTATATTTTGAATTTTATCAATAAAAGTTTGATTGAAATTTGTTCTATCTCTTGTTATGTGAGAACCTACATAATATCCTCAGTTTTGCCCTTCGCCCCCAAAGTTTACAGCATTTATGAGCTGGCTCTTTACTGGCCAAATCTGCCAATTGTGTTGAGACCTTAATTATCAAGTGCTGCCCTGACATCTTTGAGACTCACAGAGCCCCAAAGGCCTGACTGTAAGTTCCTTTCCCTCTCCAGACATACTCCCCACACAGTGGGAAAGCCTTCATCCCTTCATTCCTTCCTTGCCAGCCTGTGACAGTATTTGAACAAGCCGCCACCTCCTCCCTTGGGAACCCATTACTCAAAGTCTGCCTCCCATAGCCCCTGCTGGCTCACTCTGCTGCGGGTGCAACCCCCCATGGGGCCCCGAGTGAGTGGTGTGTGCTGTCCTCTTCCCCCAGGCTGGGAGTGTGCCAACCTCTTCTGTCCAGGCATAGGCTCAGTGTTGTGTGCTCGGTCATCTCCTACTATACAGAGCCAGGGGTCCCACCTTCACCCACGGGGTGCATAAGAGGTGATCAGAACACTGACCCCTGGTCTAATGAATGGACAAGTCTGCCTGGTTCTGGAACCTGCATGATTTCCCTGTGCCCTGCACCCCCAGCCTGGAAGCCCCTCCTCCTCCGTGGCTCTGAAGCCCTATCCCAGATCCTGCGGCCCCCTTCCCTCTGCCCTTAACACCATGGCACCACCTCTCCTGTGTGCCCCTTCTGTCTGGAAGAGTAAACCACCACATCCTGCCAGCGCACTCCTAAAATCTTCTTGAAAGCTCAGCTCAGCCCCTCCCTTGCCCGGACCCCTTGATCCAAGAAACAGAAGTGACTTTCTGAGCGTTCTGAGGTTGAAAGTATGTGATGGCTGGTCTGTCTAAGCGCTGCATCAATACCCTTCATGTGCTTATGAAAAGCCCAGTATGCAGAGGTGGGTTGGGGGTGCGTTTCTAAGGCAAGGCTGCCAGCTTCCTTCTTATTGGAAGCCTGATGGGTTTACGTGACACCTGAGAAAACAAAGTAGGAACTGTGCCTGCAGCGTGTTGATAAAGCGATCCAAAGGGGAAAAAATCCGTGAATGTGCCTCAATTCTGGGGACAGAACATTGGACGCTTTGTGTCTCTTTACAGCCAGGAGCCAACTCAAAAGCAACAAACAGAAACCTCTCTCCACCTTCGCTCAGCCCAAGAAAACCCAGTCAGCCACCGTGTTTGTTCTGGACCGAATGCTGAAGGGACTGTTGTCTGAAACTTTGGAAATGTGGGCACTTATCAAACATCTTCTGCCGTCTCCCTGGCTCTGCGGGAGGAACAGGAGCAAGGCGAATTGTGCGTTTGTGCGGAGAAAGCAATCTGAAAACTCCCAAACATTCCCGAATCATGAGGACCAAACGCTGGACACTTTGGACCATGCATGGATGGGCGGGTGCGTAGATGGGTGGAGGGGATGCAGGATGAGGTGGGGAGAGACGTCTCTACTCTTGTGCTCCAACACGGCTCCCAAAGAAAGAACCAGGCTCTTGCTCCCTTGTGGCAAATATCCATGAGAGTCAACCAGATGGCCCTTTAAGGTTCTCGTGGACTGAGGCCAAAGCAGATGTTGGCTGAAGGTGGCACAGACATGGTCAGCTGTGGCTAGAAAGCAAAGGGGTGAGCACCGTGTAGGGAGCACAGACTGGGTCCTTGAGGAGAGAGGCACCTTGGACCAGGCAGTAAACTGTTCAATGTCGACGGAGTCTTCCCCTGAGTATGCACATTCCTTTGCAATACGACTTCGTCTTTCCTCCCTTCCAGAGGCAGAGTCTATTTCTGCATCCCCTTGAATCTGGACTTGCTTTGACCAGCAAGACTGGGCAGAAATGACATCGTATAGGAGCCTAGGCCTTAAGAGTCTTTGCAGCTCCCTGTTGTCTTGGAATGCCAGCTAAGACTGCCAGGCAGAGAGGCCGAGCAGCCGACTGGAAGATGGCAGGCCATCTTGCACCTCACAGATCAGGAGACCACCCAGCTGAACGTACACGAGTCATCCCCAGTGAGACCCGCAGAAGAACCTCTGAGCCAACCCGCAAAAGCATGACGAGTTTGTTATTTTAAACCACTGGGTTTGGGCAGTGGTCTATGACCTAGCAGGTAGAGATAACTGATACAGATAGACAATCAGAGAATGATACATGTCAGACCAGTGTTGTCCAATAGATATAAATAAGGTAAGCCACATCTGTAATTCTGAGTTTTCTAGGAGTCACGTTTAAAAAAGGTAAAAAGAAGGTGAAATTCATTTTAATAATATGTTTTATTTGGCTCAATTTATCCAAAATATTTCTAATTTCAATATACAATCAATAGAGAAAATATTATCAGGTATTTTACATTCTTTCTTTCATACTAAGTCTATGAAATCCATAGATTTACACATACAGCACATCTCAGTTCCAACTGGATGCATATTTTGAGTGCTCAGTCATCACGTGTAGTGAGTGGCCACCATACTGGAAGCCAGCTTCCACTCCGGAAGGTGACTGGGAAGTACGGGCACTGGGGTCATCATGACAAGGACGACAGGTGGGGAGTTCTGAGAGGCTCAAACAGGGAATGATAGGATCTGAACTGGTGTCCACTGAATAGACAGAAGGGGATGGGCTCTAGGGGTATTCTAGAGGTGGAAGTCAACATCTATGGTGGGTTGAGTGGTGGCCCTCCAAAAGGTATGTCCGCTGAGAAGCTGTAAAGTGACCTTATTTGGAAAAAGTATCTTTGCAGACGTGATTAATTTAAGGGTCTAGAGACACAGTGATCCTGGGTTATTAAAACAGGACCTAAATCTATTACCACATGTTCTTATAAGGAGAGAGGACACATAGAAGGGCCGGCCATGTGAAGACAAAGGCAGAGGTGGGAATGATGTGGCCACAAGCCAACGAACACCCAGATCCACTAGCAACCGGAGGAGGCAACAAAGGATCCTCCCCTGAGGCCCTCGGAGGAGCATGGCCCCGTGGACACCTTGACTTTGGACTTCTAGCCTCCAGAGCTGAGAGAGAGCCCATTTCAGTCATTCCGAGCCACGGGCTCTGTGATGACTTGTCACAGCAGTCCCTGGGGAACTCACACCCAGGCTGCCCAGATGGGTGCTTAGCAGGCACCCAGACCCCAGGGTGAACAAGTGGATGGCAGGCAACATCAGGAGCTGGAAGGGGAGCCGCAGCAGGGAGGGTAACTTGGAGGGAGGGTGAAGATGCGGTTTAGCTGTAGAAATAAAAACAGCTAACATGTAGCAAGCATACAGGGCACCAGGCCCTACTGCAAATCCTCCTGTCATCCCGTCAACAGCCCTATGAGGCAGATGCTACTCCAATCGCTACTATACAGATGAGGACACTGAGGCACAATGTACCTCACACAAGGTGCACAGCCAGTATACGGAGGAACCCAGATCTGAACCCGGCTATCTGACCATTGAAACATCACTTCCAAAAGTGTGGGGTCCCCGGTGAGGCAAGTGGGGGGACAGGCCATGAGCAGCCACAGAAAGGGAGGAGGGGCTGAGCCAGAGGCAAGCGGGTCCTGGTCCTCCTTTGGGTTGCCTGCGGTAAAGGACAATTTTATCGACATTCACATTGAAATCTGTTCAGGGGATTAACTGTCCATCACTTTTCCTGCATCCGCCTGTTCAGAAGTCCTCGCTCAATGACCGGAAGCACCACAGGCCGTCGGGAGCCTCCCCAGCCACCAGCAGAGCATCGCCCTGGTCAGCTCCCAAACTGTAAGCAAGGCTGCCATTTCCCATTTCCAAAATGCAGCCTGCTCCCCGGCTTGGCTCCCTCCAGGAAATCCTGTTTGTGCTACTTCAGGAAAATTGACGGCTTCTTTCTCTGGGCCTTCCAGAAGCCCGACAGATGGTCCCAGATTTGCACACTGTGTTTCCAGGGTGGTGCCCGAGACACTCTCTTGGTGATTCTTTCTACTGTGTCAGGCGTTTCAACCAAATGCGTTGCTTCGACAAATATTTATTGAAAGGCTGCTGTATGCAGAGTACTGTGCTAGATGTTGGGAGATGGACCAAAATATATTTATCGAACACATATTATGTTCTGGGGCACAGGGGAGCCACAGCAAGATTGAAGGGTAGGTCCTGGGCCATTCACAGAGGGCTTGGGCCCACGAAAGAAGCACATATATGAGCAGCCCTGTGCCTGTTAACCCCTTGGAACATTTTTATACAAGCAAGATCAGATTAAAAGAAATAACCACAGAAGCTTTAAAAGGGAGATAAAGTCATGAAAGGACAAGAAGAAAGTGAAACACAACAAAAGCATTACATGGCAATTAAGCCATAGGCCCTGGGTGGATTTTGCCATGACGGCCACAATAAAGTCTGAAGCGGTAAGATAGCTGGTTCTGGACCCCACAGACCAGATCCTACAGGTGAGTCCTAGCTCCACCTGTCCAGGTGTCCAGGTGACTTCACATAAATAACTGTTCTTGTTGAGCCTCAATTTTCCCATCTGCAAAATGGGGATACTAATGGCATCAGCCTCACAGGGTTGGGGTGAGGGTGAATGTAGTGATGCACGTGTCCCTGGCACACAGTGTTACACTTGGACGGGCCAAGAGTGGTGAAAGGCAGCCTTTTTCTAATGACTTCCGTTTGGGATCCGGCTTCCCCGGGAAGCCTCAAACTTCCCAAGCAAAGCTATACCATAGTCTAAGCAGAAAAGGTTCCTACGTGTATGGAGCAGACCGTAGCCTTTGTTGGATTTCAAAGTCAACAAGTGTCCTACCTCACATCAAGCCAACATTTTGGACACATTTAGGCAGAAAAGATAAGGAAGCAAGGCAGTGCCTGCTGTCCCCATGGCCCCACATGACCGACCCGCTTCTCAAGGCTGACTTCTTCCCTACCTGCCTCACCTCCAGGCTGGTGCCACGGGAGTTCAGAAGGCTCTTTGATCTCGAGGATCTCCTGTAAGAAAACCCCAAAGAATTTTCTTTAGTGCAAGATATTAGATTTATTTTTTAAGTGATTCTCTCCAAAACATTAAAAAAATGGTTTTTACTATGAAAATTGTCAAGCATAGAGAAAAGTAAAAATATATTTACTCCCTAAGTTAATGTTTTGTCCTTTCTCTCTGGCTAAACCATTTTAAAGTAAATTACAGATACCATGACATTTCAACTCTCAATACTTCGGCATATATCTCCAAGAAGAAATAAGGACATTCTCCCATAGATCTGCAGTTTCTTTCTCATCCATAACTGAATAAGTAATAATTCCTTAATATCATCTAACTTCCAGCCTATATTCAAATTTCCCCAACTTCCTATATATTATCTTTCCAAAGGATTCTTAAATTGGGCCTATATAGGCAGACATGGCAAATAAGGCTTATCAACCTTTGAGGTTGATTCTGAATCTGAATGTAGCCTGGGTAACAAAGAACCATCCATAAGGGTTGACCTCACAAAATAATGACAGGCCACACCACATCATGGTCCCCGGAGCCTGGGAGAGAGAAAGGGAATTATTCCCTTTTTACTTATAATTTTACTTTCTGGGAAACCCAGAAAAATCTCACATAAGCATTGGCCCAGCCCACTGGCCACAAAACTAGACCCCGTGGTTTCTGTTTTACATTGGGAAGCTAGAGTCCACACGAAGTGGTACTTTTTCCCTGCCCCATAAGAATCCCAACACAATTCTTTGGTTATCGACTTTATTTTCGGTGGCTGAGCTCCCTAGGTCCAGTACACCCTTTCTCCACCACTCCAAATGGCAGCTGCCCAGGCCTGGCTCAACCAAGCCACATACTCAACATACATATGTGCACACACACACATGCACACACACACACATGCACACACAGGCACATGCCTACACACGTGTGTGCACATGCATATATACAGACATTGAAGCTACAGGTGGGTGTGCACACATGTACAAGCTCAGGCACACGCAAACACCTGTGCACACACCGAACACACAGGTCCTTCCCTTCAAGGACAAATGGAAACTCAGGCTCCCAGAATGAGCCTTCCCCACTTTCCCTCTCCTCCCCCAGCTTGACCCCTTCCAAGTATTCCCCCCAACTTTTGATAAGCCCCCTGGCTCCCTCCCACCATAAGGAAGGTTGCAGCTGGCCAACCTCTGCTTGTAAAGAAGCTGAACTAGCATTCCCGGCCCAGCGGGTGAAGGAGAAGCCAAGCCTAAGAAACGGGAGGGACTTGTTCATTTCATTGCCCCAGTGGGTTCTCCTCGGCTTCTGCACCTTCCCGGGCCCCCTGCCCCTGCCTGCCCTCAGAAAACAAGAGAATGGTAAGCCCTAAGGCACAACCGAAGTCCTGTAAAAGAAGACCCACAATGGCCAATCACGAAGTGGAAAGGGGCAGGCTGGGGCGGGGAGGAGGGTTTGGGAGAGGCCCTGGCCAGGGGTAGGGAGGATGAAGGAAAAGAAACTTGAGTCTACATTTTTAACGGGAATTTGATTCAAAACAGTAAGGATCTTTTTATAAATAGCCCTGCAGCAAATGTTGGAAAGAGTAACTCAAGCGTGTGGCCTCACAGGCGAGTGGTGCCTTAGCTTTATGGGGTCTTAATAGTCCGCATCAGCCAGAGGTATGCTGTTTAATCATTTCCGTCTTAGGGACTGAATAACACGCAGCAGCCCTGTGGGAAGGAGGGTAGATGGCAGACACAGAATGTTCCAGTCCATTCCAGAAACCAAACCACATGCAGCCTTCAGTTTCCAGCTCTCACAGGTTTGCCAGGAAGACATGGGCACTGTGGGGTGCAAAGCTGCACTCCTGCAGTCAGTAACAGGCTCTATGGAGCACCCACCATGCACTAGATCCTCCAATGGGTCTCTGTGCTTGGGGACCCAGAAGCAAAAGGGAAACTGCGTGCAGGCTCACAGGGAACCCAGTTTGGCTGGGCACATAGAAGAAATAGTTGGTTCTCATTACTCAGGGTAATTTCCTTCTATGGTTCCCATAATTCCTGCAGGCACAAACATGAACCTCTGCTCCAAGGGGAAATGCAGAATCAGGCTTCTCCCAGCCCCTGGTCACAACATTTTCAGCAACTAATTGATCCATAACCTTGTTTTATGGGTGTTTCTGTTTCAAGATGATTTATTTAGGGGCGCCTGGGTGGCTCAGTCGGTGAAGGCCCTGCCTTCGGCTCAGGTCATGGTCCTGGGGTCCTGAGACCAAGCCCTGCGTCAGGGTCCTTGCTCAGAGGGGAGCCTGCTTCTCCCTCTCCCCCCTGCTCCTGCTCTCTCGGTATCTCTCTCTCAAATAAATAAATAAAATCTTTAAAAAAAAAAAAAGTTGACGTATCTGGTTATCTATTACTGATTCATTAACAATGAACTCACAGCCAACAGGGCTATGACTCACACCTCAACGAGGCTTATCTAACACGTATGTTCCTTGTAAGGCCCATCCCAGCCTTCCTGCACTCAGGAACACTAGACAGCTTCAGCTCTATGCCTGGGGCCATTTCAAACAGCAAAATCACCAACAAAGAGCACGTGCATGTGAAAACTATGGTATGGAGCAGACCATAAAAGGGACCCTTGTTTACAGCATGAGATGGAAGGAGAAGGCAGAGAGTCGTCCTTTTGAACTGAGCTGGGAGTGTGCCCATCGGGTGACTGCACAGATGTCCGTGAATGACAGAGAAAGCACTACAAGCATTGATTTGGAGGCTACAAATAAGGTAAGTAGGTGAATTCACAAACACAGGACCACGAAAAATGAGGCTTGACCGTACTTGCGTTGTTACAGAAGATATACACACAGAATCCCGCGCCTGCCTGCACACAGCTTTGCAGGGCTAGCAAGTGGGGGTCATCAGAAAAGACAAGCAGACTGAGGGCAAAACGCAGCTCAGCCCACGGGAGTCAGGGGTCTGGAAAACAAAGTTTTCTAAGGGTCAGCTCAGGCGAGCCATGCTCTCTGCCTTGATGAAGTCTGAGCCGTGGCCACGAGAAATGATTTCAGCAGCAGGCTGGCGCGAGCTTGCTCTGCAAGATTCTCAACCCACCGAGCCTCCATTTCCTTGTCTTGTAAATGGGTATAAATGGTACTGCATGAAGTGTTTGTTTGGGTCAGTTTGTTTGGTGCTTGCTAAATGGTAGTTGCTGCTATGATTAATATTACTACGACCACCCAGACTGCTGTAACTAGTACCGTCATTGTTCGTTACTATAATGATTACTAACATCATTGGCATTTACAACCCAGTCAGGTACCTGGCTTCTAATCCATGACAATCTTTGATGGCGGGAGCAGATCGAGGTTTTGGGGAGTGGGGAGTGGGAAGTTTATAGGACTTCAGAGGACTTCTTTAAAAGAAAAAAAAAAATAGGGGCACCTGGGTGGCTCAGTAGGTTTAGCATCTGCCTTCGACTCAGGTTATAATCCCAGGGTCCTGGGATCGAGCCCTGCATCGGGCTTCCTGTTCAGCAGGGAGCCTGCTTCTCCCTCTCCCTCTGTCTACCGTTCTGCTTACTTGTGCTCTCTCTGTCAAATAAATAAATAAAATCTTAGAAAGAAAGAAAGAAAGAAAGAAAGAAAGAAAGAAAGAAAGAAAGAAAGAAAGAAAGAAAGAAAGAAAAAGAAAGAAAGAAAGAAAGAAAGAAAGAAAGAAAGAAAGAAAGAAAGAAAGAAAGAAAGAAAAGGAAAAAAAGAAAAGAAAAGAAAAACAAAATTGGAAATTAAAAATTAGATCCAGGGTCTTGGAGGGGGCCTTCTGGGTAGAAACCCAAAGTTTAAGCTCTGTTACCTCCAAAGTGAGCCCACCTGTTTTGATCTCATGCCAGTACGTAAATTAAGTCCTCAGTCATATATTTCTTTCTTAATTAATCAATTAAAATAATTAAACATTACTTTTTATTTCCTACTCTGTGCCAAGAACAGCAGTGGTCAAGACAAAGTCCCTCTCATGGGGAGACTGCCTCTTTGTCAGGTTGGGGAGAAAGGGAGGAAATGTGCAAAGCAACAAATAACATAGAAGGTCAGAGGGGAGAGGGAGGTGAAAGGGTCTGCATTGGTAGAGGACTCAGGGCAGCTTCAGAGCTGAGACTTGTAGGATGAGGAAAAGCAAGCCCTGTAGAGTCCTACAGGAAAAACTTTCAGACAAAGGAAACAGGAAGTGAAAGGACAAGCACTACGCATTCAAGGAACAGCAACGTGAATCACCTGGAGTGAGTAATGTGAGGTAAGCTTCAAGAGGTAGGCAGGGGCAGATCAGGGGGTGCTTTGGAGACACTAGAGAGAAGTTTGGGCTTAGCACTAAGAGCAAAGGACATCCAGTGGGAGATTTTAAACAGGAGTTGATACGATTTATGTTTCTGAAAGATCGTTCTGGCTACTGTGAGTGAAATGGATTAGAGAGGAAAGGAGGCAAAGAGGAAGAGCAGTGAGAAGACCCTTGGGGAACTTTGGGGTCAGCAGCTTGGGAGACTGATCAGATAGGGCTGGGAGGCAGGACTGGAGCAGTTTTAAGGGACATCTGCCAAAACCTCTCCCCCCACCCCGTCACCCTCTCTCAGCACTACAGCTGGTTCCTGAGAGTCATAGCTAGAACAAAGCCTTGGGCTACTGCTTTGTTCTGCAGGGAACAAAGTAAAGAAAGAATGAAAACAACTGTGCCCACGGGCCTCAGGGGGCTTAGGGGACTGGGCCTGGGGAGAGCAAGGACACAGCAACCACAGGCGGCCGGCTCAGCACTCTCTTCCCGGGGAGGGCCGATGCCTTTCTGGCAGTGGGCAGGCCACTGTCATAAGGACCCTAGTCCCATCTAACCAGAGTCGGCCAGAGAGAAAAGTGTTTCACCATCATTTGACAAGGCTACGTTATGAGGGCCCAAGGTTGTGGAATTAATGACAGCCAACTACCTTGCATATAATACTCAGGTTCCATACTAGGAGTGGAAGAAACTCATAGACGGGCAGACAGAAGAAGGTCTCTTCCACCCACGTCACTGCCCAGCTTCCTAGGAGGCCACCCCTTAAAAAAATATACAGCCTCTGTAAGTCACTGGCTAGAATTCCAAGTAAGGATTATTGTAGCGAACACATAAAAATAAGTTTCAGAGCTGCTAAAGTTTAAATGTTGCCTATATTCATCACCTCCCTATGTCTGTGTTTATTAACAAATGCCAGAAGACCCCCCCCTTAAAAACTGACCTAAATCACAAAAATATATAAAAAAGGCATTGCGACCGTAGAATGCAAAGCAATAATAGTAACAGACACTGTCATCTGCAAATAATGATAAATCTGTCTTCCTTTCCATCACTTTATCCCCTTTTTAACATTCTTGTCTTATTGCATTGGCTTATTTGGCTTATACAGACATTGTTTAAGAAAGCCCTAATGGGCATCCTTGTCTTGTCCTGATTATTTATTTATTTACTCCTAATTTTTAATGGGAATGCCTCTATGGCTTCATCCTTTAGTAAGATGCTGGTTGTTAAGCTTAAGATAAATCACCTTTATCATACTACAAAAAAATGTCTTCTGTTGCAAGTGTTTTTTCACTGGTAATTTATTTTCATTTTTAATATAAAAGGAGCATAGAGAGATATACAGTGAGAAATTACCACTCTTACTCTTATGGAACCAGCCCTTTATGGATGGACTTGAGTTTGTCTCCAATATCCTGCTTTTAGAAATAAACTGCACCATGCAGTCTTGTCTGATGTCACTTCACTCCAGTGCATATCTTTGTGGGGATAAATTCCTAGAAGGGATGTGTGCTGTCGTAACACTGACAAACATTAAGAAACTTCCCACCCCCATGTGAGGCCAAAGCCCCTGACTTTCCCACCAGCAACATACAAGAGTCCCTAATACCCCGCCTTGCCAACAGAATGTTCTCCAAATTCGGGTCTTTACCAACCTGATGGTGTAGATATGGTGTCCCAGTCTAGTTTTAATTTGCATTTCTCTTACTATGAGGGAAACGTGTGGGCCATTCAAACAGCACTTTTCTGTGGATCCATACTCTTTGCCTTTTCCCAGTGTGCTAGTCTTCTTCTCATGGATTTGTCTGAGATGTTGACCTTCTCCTTCGGTTTGCACACAAGGATCTTTCTTCAGCCTCTATGGTGTCTTTGTGTATTCTTTTCTTCTGTGCTTAGGAGAGCTTCTCAAACTTATCCTAGATGAGTGTTTTTAGGGATGTGTAGCAGAAAATCCTCCTACAAGTGAGGTAGACAGTTCCAGGATTGGCTAATTCAGTGATACAACAGCCCGAACCCAGTTCTTTCCCTTCTCTGCCATCTTTAGTGGACAGATGGAGGATGAGATTCCAAGCATTGCATGCAGACAAGATCATGTCCAATAGAAGAGCAGGGAGGTTCTTCCAAGGGCCTCCTCTCGCTAGTGAGAGGACCCTTCCCCACACACCCCTGGGAGAGGCCACCTCATGAGTCACTGGCCAGCAAGACATCCATGACCAGACCTAAGACAGTCTTTGGCAATGGGTCATAAGACCCCTATGGTTGACTTAGATCAACCAAGATTCACCTGCTGGGGCCATGGAGGGACCAGTGCCTGTCCTCCAGAAGGGCACAGGACTCCATGGAAGACAAAGTGTTCTGTTTACAGGGAAAAGGTGGAAAGTATGGCTCTTGGTCAGCAACCACCAGATTCCCCCGCATTCCTGGACATCACTGACTTGATTTGTACTGTTTCCATTACTTTCTGCAGCTGCCAATGCCTATGTCCATTCTTCAGGTGTATTTTTAGCTTCCTCGTGACCTTTCTAGACACACCCAGCCCCTTTGCCATTTGTGCCTCCACCTCTGCCAGCTTCTTTTCACTGCAACCCAGGATCTTAATATCCCATGTTTACCTCATTTTAGGATCACATTTCCTTGAATTATACTGTGAACCCAACAGAGATGCTTTCTACAATGCACTTCTGTTTCCTGTAGTAAATCTTTTTCAAAAGTGTGTTTTTTCTCTTGGGGGCAAAGTTCCCCATCTTTCCAATGGCAGGATGGCTTCATACAACAATAAGGTTTATTTTCTGGTGCTTTCCTCTGATGAGGAGATGTCTGCTCAGGTCTGGGGGTTTGGTGGGTGCTGGTTTTTTGGCCCCCATCCCAGTCCACCTGGTTGCTATTAGAACCCTCATTTCAGATCTTTAAGCCCAAGCCTTGGCTGTTAAGACCCAACCTGGAGCCAAGTTCCCCGAGTCTGGCAGCTATTCTCCTGGAGGGGCTCTGCTGGCTGAGGAGACATCTTCCACCTCTGCTGCCTGGTTGCCTGACGACCCAAAGGGAAATTTATTCAGAGATAATTTGAAACAGTCAGAAGTCTTTCCAATGCCAGATTTAGTGCATAAAAATCTACAAGCCCCCAAGGTAGCACTGCCACCTCTATTCCTGTCTTCACTCTTCCTTCTTCAGCTTGACATCCCAGAAATCAGGGGCCACCACCCATCTACTGCTGCCTTGGGCCAGGCTCGCTGCTGGGAATTCAGCTGTCAGAGTGGGCAGGGAAGGAAGGTACTACTGGAGAAATGAGGTGTGAAATGTCTGTGGCCACCCCAGAACACAGCCTCTGCACAAATGGGGGTGACTGCCCATTCCGGGGTCCAAAGTAGCTCTAAGTTGTTGAGATGATCCATGCAACAGTGGAAACCACTTACTGCTTTTCTGCCTGGCCCCACCATTTTGCCTGATGCTTTTCGCCTTAGGGTGTGATGGACAGGAACCAATATTTCTACTCTTGACAACTATTGCAATTCTTTCTAATTCTTCAGGAGTGAGGAAGGACAAAGCTGGTTCCTTTGACTCTGCATGCATTTTCATTTTTGTTTCTCAATAAAGCATTGAAGCTTCCCCCCCCCTTTGTTTATTTGTTTTGCTAACATGCTAAGAGAAGATTTTAAAAATCAATCACTAGGACCTTTGTTTTTCTCCATATGAATCTCCAGCTGGTTCCTATTCTGGGATCCTGTTCATGTCAGCATAACCAACTTCTGATGATTCCACAAGCAAAATTAGTGGTATTTTTTTCCATTAAAGAAAAATCTCAAACAGAAGCCCCCAAACTGCCCCCCTCCCAGGACATCCATAGTCCATATGCACAAGATCCCAAGGGTGGCCCTCAGATGGCTCCCACAGTCACCAGGACAGCTTACATGTCTATGACAGCTTGGTGGCAGCTGCAAGCTTCTCGTTCACTCTGTACTTCTTGGCAGTGCCCTCCCAGCCAGCACCATCTTGGCTCGGCCTATCCCCACCGCGGAGTTGGGTTTGTTCCATCCTCCCCATTTCTGTTCTGCATTGGAGGATTCTCCAAGGCCATGCCATCAGGGCCAGTCCACCCAGTCACGGAATTATCACTGCTGACCTCTGAGGACAGATCTTCCCACTGGAGGGAGTCACATTTTCCCCTCCTCAGTTAGACTCCCAGCCCAGGATCCCCTGGTAAACATGTGTCCTTGCAGAAGGGAGCTCTTGGCTTTGTGCCAAGACAGTCAAACCAGAGGCTAAGGCCAGGTTGCACAGATGACACAGATCTTCAGTGCTGAGTAGCCAGCTCACTCCCCAGGCTATTTGATCAGTGTGTATTATCAAGGAATGGATGATGAATGTTTTGGCTGATAATTAAAGCAACATATTTCATTTTTGTTCCAGCAGAAGCAAATGTCTTTATTTTTTTTTTAAGATTTATTTATTTATTTGAGGGGGTGGGAGCCAAGTGGGAGAGAGCGTCTTAAGCAGACTCCGTGCTGAGCACAGAGTCCAGTGCGGGACTCAATCTCAGAACCCTGAGATCAAGACCTGAGCTGAAACCAAGAGCCAGATGCTCAACTGACTGCACCACTGAGGCACCCTCAAAACAAATGCCTTTAAAGAGAATTGATAATGTATGGGTACTAGAAAGCATTTGGAGGGGTGCCTGGGTGGTTCAGTTGGTTAAGCATTTGCCTTTGGCTCCGGTCATGATCCTGGGGTCCTGGGTTCAAGCCCCATGTTGGGCTCCCTGCTCAGCGGGGAGTCTGCTTCTCCCTCTCCCTCTGCTGCTTCCCCCAACTCGTGCTCTCTCTCTCTTTCTCAAATAAATAAATAAATAAATAAAATCTTTAAAAAAAATAAAAATAAATAAAAAGTTAAATAAAAGAAAAGCATTTGGAAATCAATATTTTTCCTTGTCTTCAATAATGAGTTTTCTATTATATTTTATTTTCCAAAGGTCATTGCCTTCTTTTCTTGTATATACTTATGAGGTCAGTATTGTGGGTCAAATGTTTGTATCTCCACTCAAAATTCATATGTTGAAGCCCTAACCCCCAATATTATGACAGGAGGAGGTGGGGCCTTTGGGAGGTAATTAGGGATAGATGAGGTCATGAGGGTGGGTCCCCCATGAAGGGATCAGTGGCTTTATAAGAAGAAGGGAGAGAAATCAGTCTCTGTCTCTGTCTCTCCCTCCCCTCCCCCGACCCTTCTCCCCAGTGCAGGCCATATGAGCACACAGCAAGAACGCTGTTGTCTACAAGCCAAACCTCACCAGACACCAAATCTCCAGCACTTTGATCCGGGACTTCCAGCCTCCAGATCAAGGATAGGAACACACATTCCCACTATTACTAACAGGATTCATTTTCCTAGACCACCATGACTCAAATTCGGTGGGACTTTGCTGAATAAAGGAGACACCTCCCAAAAGGAGGGAAAGAAACAATGGTTTCTGGTCACCTTCCAGGTCCTAGGAGCTCCAATAAGCATTTTCCCATCTGTTCTCATTTTCTACAAATCAGGACTCAGAAAATCAGAGAAGTTAAGTAACTGGCCCAAAGTCACACAGCTAGTAAGCAACAGGGCTAGGATTTTAACCCGGGGGTGTGTGATGCTGAAACCAGAGCTTTTAGCTTGAGCCACCTAAACTCACCAAGGTAGATGGATTTTGGAGAAAAGAGATGAAAAAAGTGAATGCAAAAGTAAGCAGGTCAAATAAACCAACCAATGAAGTTCAAATCTTTGCCTGGAGTTAAATCATCACTCTCGTCCCTGAGCCAGGTAGAAATTTCCCACCCAACTTTCCATGCCAGTTTTAAAACTAATCCACATATTCTGATAATTTATTCTATACAGGCATATTCTGCAAAGGTGCCCAATACCACCAAGGGCTAAGGGAAGTAGAAAATTCTTGGTTTTCCTTCCTGGGTAACTAGTTCTTAAGATGGGTTGCTACTTTTTTGTTTTGTTTTGTTTAACTAGAATCTAGAAAGTTGATTATCTCAGCTTTTCATTATGAAGTAATGTCAACCAATTTCTTCATATCCCATTTTTAATTATTCTTTGATAGTGATATCATGATTATGTGATAGTGATAATCAAATATGATTATTTGATAGTGATATCATGATATCATGATCTCACCTGTGTGAGATGCTTTGGTATATTCATGTTCATTTCCATGAACTCACAAAAGCTCCCTAAGAGAGCCTGACATCCATGTCTTACTGTTGGAGAACCCGAAGCTCAAGGGCACTCTGGTCAATCACCTAAGTTGAGATTCAACCTATAGTCTCTTAACCTTAGAAGATCCCGGGGTCCTCCTCTTCCAGGAAATGATACCAGATCTGGACATGGCAGCTTCCCCTCTTTGTTCTAGTAATGCTCTGGGAATGTCCTCAAGTATCATTTCTGTTCCAACAGACAGCTCCCATAGTCACCCTAGAAATGCAGCTGTGAATGAGAATTCTGGACCGGAAAGACCCTGCCTCCAAATGTTGACAGCAATCACTGAACCTGTCAAAATGTTACTTGACATGGCAAAGAGGACTTTGCAGGTGTGAGTACATTAAGGATTTTGAGATGGGCAGATCATCCTGGGTTAGCTGGGTGGGCTTCATGTAATCCCAAGGGTCCCTATCAGAGGCAAACAGGGGCTCAGAGTCACAAAAGGAGATGTGATGATGGAGGGAGAGGTCGGAGTGAGATGGCCATGAGCCAAGGGATGCCTATAGACAGAAGAGTCAAGAGACACATTCTCCCCTAGAGTCTCCAGAAGGAACCACAGCCATGCTGACACCTTGATTTGAGCCCCATAATGCCCAGTCTGGTCGTCGGGGCTGTTGAACTGTAAAAGACAATAAATGTGCTTTAAGCCACTAGTTTGTGGTCATTTGTTACAGCAGCGGTGGAAAACTCAAACGCGTGGCATTACAGATACGACTCAATGACATTCTCCCACATCCACTGGCTGGGTCTCCTTAGCACAGAGGCCACGTCACATGGGCAGCTGACCCACGAAGGGGAACACCAGTGTCAGCTATCCTGGATGACATGACAAGTGCCATTCTGGTGTCAAAACGTTTCCAAACTCACCAGCGGATTGCTGGTAGAGACACATCTCCCTGCGCTTGCGGACACAGTCTTGAGGCTAGAAATCAGCCATTTCCCCTTAAGCAACAATTTCAATCCATGTTACGTTAATTCTTACAAGAAAATATTCCCCCTTCAATTTTTCCATGAATGTGGCAAAGGCTTCCATCCAGGAAACAAAAAATAAAGTATCACACTATTTCAGAATGCAAGAGAAATTAATTAAATCCAAATTTTCACAGAACATTAAAAGTTGAACACAACTCAAAACATACTTGAGATTCAGATTGGATTTCAAAACGCTTTCTGAGAAGAAAACAAAGAAAAAGAAACCCCAACGACTTTTCTTTAGAAGGTTCTCCCCAAACATAAGGAAGGGAGCCAGCGTTGAATGCTAAGCAAAAGCACGTGGGAAAAGTCTGTGGGGTTTTCAGGGGAAGGTAAAAAAAACCACTCAGGGTTGCCTCTTGATTCTCAGTAATCCCAGGGCTAGACAGACACTGCTGGATGAAATGAATATCAAGAAATACTGCTGTGGAATGTGGAACCAAAGCAGTTTGAACCAGGGCATGAATTCACCAGTGAGGGAAGCTGGGATCGCTCATGTGCAAAGTGCAAAGTAAAGAAAACAGAAAGACTTCGCGCAGGGAGCTGGCTGCGAAGAGGCATGTGGGGGCAGGAGCTGGGGGTTTTCTCTCTGGAAGGACATTCGTGGAGGTTCATTTTACTTGTAAAGACAAAATAACCACCTCAGAGCATCTCCTCTGATCAAAAGTTCTCTCCAGAGGGGGCGCCTGGGTGGCACAGAGGTTGGGCGTCTGCGTGGCACAGAGGTTGGGCGTCTGCCTTCGGCTCAGGGCGTGATCCCGGCGTTATGGGATCGAGCCCCACATCAGGCTCCTCCGCTGAGAGCCTGCTTCTTCCTCTCCCACTCCCCCTGGTTGTGTTCCCTCTCTCGCTGGCTGTCTGTATCTCTGTCAAATAAATAAATAAAATCTTTTAAAAAAAAAAAAAGTTCTCTCCAGAGAATTTCTGACCTTATAAAAAGCATGCCAGCGGTGGCCAATAGTTAGTAGCAACATTTTCTGAGCCTGTGCCCCAGCTTCTATGAGGTGGGTACTATTATGATCTCCACTCAACCAGGAAGCTTTGGCATGCACCTCCCCCTCCCCAAGCTTCAGGCTGCACCAGCTTCAAGGCACACCTTGGGGGTAAATTCTGAAGCCCTTAGGGGGTTGTTTGCTCTCTGCTTCAGTGAGTCTGCATGACTGAGGTGTCCTGCATTGTTTGGAAAGGAAGAATTTGGGAATGCCAGCTCCGACACATGCTAGCTGTGTGCTTTGGGCCACTCAACCTCTCCATGCCTTACTTTCCTCATCTGTATAAAGGGATTATATTTCTAACTACGTCCTGGGGTTGCCATGAGGATGAGAGGAGATAAAGCAGGTGAGAGACTGATCACAGAGCAGGGCACCCCAGGAGGGTTCAAACACATTAGCTGCTATGGTCATCAGCTCTTGGGGTCCCCCTCCAAGGGAGTGGACCCAAACCGAGCATCTACACCAGTGAGCGTCCCCCCACTCAACAGCAGCAACGCCCTTGGCCCCTCCGTTTGTGGCTCTGATTCAGTTCAACAAACACAGAATGCCCATTGCACACTGGGGAAAGACGCCGCCCATAAAGGAAGTAAGGAGTTAGGAGTTAAGAGTTCATAGTACAGTGTGGCAAGGGTGACAATCGGGGATGGGAGAGCCTGGGAAGCTGGTGCAGGGTCAGCCCGGGGAGGGGGTGACCAGAGATGGGCATCCTGTTGAGGACACCATTGCCAGCTTCTGTTCAAGAGTGTGTGTACTTGGGGAGGGCTTTCAGCAAGGCAAGCACACACATGAGGCTTGTTTATTAAAAGATGGGGTGTGGGTGTGAATGCTTGTAGAGGATGGACTGAGGGAGGTAGAAGTGGGGTGTTGTGCGGGAGGACAAGGCCTGAGAAAGCAGGTGGATTGTGAAGCCACTGGGCTCCCCTGGAGGCATCGGAGTTACAGAGCAGGGGAGGCTAGTGGACAGGCAGATGGAACCACAAAGCTCCTCAAGGTCGGGCAGTCTGGATTTTATCCTGATTGAGGTGAGCTAGTATGTCCTTGAGGATTTTAAGCAGGAAAATGGTATGAACCACTCTGTGTATTAGAAAACATCTGTCTGGATGAATAAATAGTACAAAATGGTAGGTTTTATATATACTTAGGATCTAGCTCATATAAAAGTTTAATATACTATAAATGTGGCTTTACAAATCAATACGGAAAGAAGGAATTAGTCATTGGTGCTGGGACAATTGGTTAGTTATTTGGGGAAAAAATAAAGTTGGCTTCTCAACATCATAAACCAAAATAAAATCCAGATGGATTAAAATAGTAAATGTAAATAGTAAATGTAAAATAATAATAATAATAAAACTCCAAAACAAGCAGGAAAAAAATAGAGGTAAATACTTATCTGATTTCTGAAGGGGCAGAGCTTTCTAAGCACTGAATAATGAAAGAAATCTGAGAGATTAATAAATTTGACTATGTGAAAGTAAAACCTCTGAACATCAGATACTGTCACAAACAAAATTTAAAAGCAAACACACTAGGGAAGAATGTCTACAACACTGATGATGGACCAATGATCACTGTCCTTCATATATAGAAAAACTCCTAAAAAGAAATAAGAAAAAAAAGGCAATCACTCTGAGAGCAAGACATTTGTATAAGGAAAGTACATGTCTAATAAATGTATTAAAAAGGTTCACCTACATAATTATAGATACGCAAAGATATACAAATAAAACATCATTTTTAAAAAGTTTACCAAACTGAGAAAATTTTTTTTTTCCTAAAGATTTTATTTATTGGGGCGCCTGGGTGGTGCAGTCGTTAGGTGTCTGCCTTCAGCTCAGGGCGTGATCCCAGCATTCTGGGATCGAGCCCCACATCAGGCTCCTCCACTATGAGCCTGCTTCTTCCTCTCCCACTCCCTCTGCTTGTGTTCTCTCTCTCACTGGCTGTCTCTATTTCTGTCAAATAAATAAATAAAATCTTAAAGGGAGGAGCCTGATGCGGGCCTTGATCCCAGAACACCGGGATCACGTCCTGAGCCGAAGGCAGATGCCTAATGCCTAACGACTGTGCCACCCAGGCACCCCTGAGAAAATTTTTCTAAAAAAAAAACTGTGTTAGTGAGTATGAAGAAAAAAAATGGGTACTCATCCTAGTGTTGGCCTCTCTTCTAGAAAAAGATTGGCCTCTCTTCTAGAAAAAATCTGGTAACAGAAGCCCTGAAAATGTCCTCGCCCTTTGGTGTAGTAATTTCATTTCCAGAAATCTATTCTCAAGAAATAATCAGAGACATAAACAAAGGTTCATGTAGGTGAATTACACTGTAACATATTAATGTTTAAAAAAGGAGAAACAGGGGCGCCTGGGTGGCACAGCGGTTAAGCGTCTGCCTTCGGCTCAGGGCGTGATCCCAGCGTTATGGGATCGAGCCCCGCATCAGGCTCCTCCGCTATGAGCCTGCTTCTTCCTCTCCCACTCCCCCTGCTTGTGTTCCCTCTCTCGCTGGCTGTCTCTATCTGTGTTAAATAAATAAATAAAAATCTTTTAAAAAATAAATAAATAAATAAGGAGAAACAATTCAATACTCCCCCAAAATGAGAGTACATAAATAATGTCCGGTACATTCACATTTTGAAAATTAGATAGCAATTAAGTTTCCAAAGAATATTTAAGGACATGAATAAATCTTAATAATATTATGTATTATAAATACATAGTTACATATTATAAATATATAAAATATACAATAGTGTGTTGTTCCGTTAGGGCTCCTATAATGAAATACCACAGACTGATTGACCTAAACAACAGACATTTATTTCCCAAGGTTCTAGAGGCTGAAGTCCAAGATCAGGGTGCTGGCAGGTTCAGTGTCTGAGGGTCTGCTTCCTGAACCACCAAAACCTATCTTCTCGCTGTGTAATAATAGCAATAATAATTTCATGACCGGGGAAACCTCTAGAAGTAGGACCTCCAGAATCCAACAGAGCCAAGTCCAGGAAAACCAGGTGAGACTCATATACCTCAAGGCCATCCAACCCAATCCACACCCAGAGAGCCAGCCACTCAGCACAGCATGGCCCCAAAGGAAGCCATGGTCTCCACGGCACCACCTGGTGGTGAGAGAGGTTATACTGAGCACATTCCTAACTGTACCTCTCATTTATAATCCAAATTCAGTACATCCTTGAAACCAGCCTCACTGACTCTAATGAAAACCCCAACACACACTGGTGAGCACCTACTGTAAGTGGGTGTTGTGCTGGTCAGATTGCAGATTACTCGGCATTTGCTTAGTAAAAGGAAATTGCTTTTAATTTTCTTCCATAAGAGTGGAAATGGTGGGCAATGGCCATGGCATATAGACATGGAAATAAATACGGCTGTTAGAGTTCCTATATTTGGGATTTCTAGAGGACTTGCCTTTGACAATATTTCCAGTGGGCAGGTTTCAGTACCTATCATGCCTGTGGCCATCCTGCAGCCCGTTAATGTCTCCCTTGCTAACCCTAAATATGCCTTGGGTGCCTGGGTGGCTCAGTCGGTTAAGCATCTGCCTTCAGCTCAGGACATGATCCCAGGGTCCTGGGATCCAGCCCTGCATCAGGCTCCCTGCTCAGTGGAGCGCCTGCTTCTCCCCCTCTCTCTGCCTGCCACTCTGCCTACTTGTGCTTTCTCTCTGTGTCAAATAAATAAATAAAATCTTTTAAAAAATAAAAAATAAACATGTCTTGAGGAAAGGGATGATGTTCATTTCTACAGCCTCAGCACCAATTTATTGTGAGGTACATAATGGAAACTCAATAAACAGCAGTTGGCATTATCATTCATTTGTAATATACACATAAATTTGTGATGCTATATGCCAGGGTATATTAGTTACCTCTTGCCGTGTAACAAATTGCCCCACAACTTAGTGGCTTAAAACAATAAATACATGTTGTCTCCCACAGTTCTAGAGGGTCAGGAATGGAGGAGTAGCTTAGCTGGGTGGGTCTACCTCAGGGATCTCTCATGGGATTGCAGTCAAGATGTTGTCAGGGCTCTGGTCATCTGAAGGTTTGACTGGGGCTGGAGGGTTCATTTTCAGGTTGGCTCACTCATGAGACTGGCAAAATAGCACTGGCTATTGGCAGGAAGCCTCAGTCCCTCACCACGTAGACCTGCCCATGGGGCTGCGTGAGCATCCTCATGACGTGGCAGCTGGCTTTCCCCAGAGAAAACAACGCAAGAGAGATGGAAGCCACAATGTCTTTCACGACCTGCCTTCGGAAGTCACACACCAACATTTCTGTGGTATCCTGTTGGTTACACAGGCCAGCCCTATTCAGGGTGAGAGGTGGGTCCCACCAGACAAGGATCACTGGGGCCATATTGGAGGCTGGCTGCCAGATGGGGCCTCTGGTGGGCACGCCTGTATGTTATTTTTAGTCCTCACGATGCTGCTATGAGTTGGCTTTATTATCATCATCGTATGGATAAGAAAACCTCTCCAAAGTGGTTAAGTGTCTCACCCAAGAGCAGAAACTTCCAAATGGTAAAAGCTGCCTTTATGGGAGGATGCAAAGCCACATGACCAAGGGCGTGGATACTGAGGATGGACTGGGGTTCAGATTCCAGCTGGGCTACTCAGCAGGGAAACACTGCTTTCCCAAGCCTGACCTGTTCCCGCCCCCATTGTTTAAAAAAAAAAAAAGGCACCAGCTATGTATTATGACACATCAACACCACTCCTTTAGACATATCCCTAGTTAAGAACTGTTTCTTATATCCAAACCACAACTAAAGTCCGCATCTTTATAAAGAAATGACCCTCCCAAAGCCAGAGGTTGTGCTCCGAGAAGCTATATTTTTATGAAGTCAGTATTTTCGATTTAGGTATGAAAATTCTGCTGTTTTGGTGAATCTTTTCCAAATTTTAAATAATGGCCTAAATGTATTAAGTTTAACTTAGATGAGTCCCTTTAAAACTGGGAAGAAGCAAGCCGTCTGGAAGTTAGAACAAAGGCCCAGGAGACCAAGCTCTGGGGGTCCCTCACCAGCAAGCCCCAAGTCCCTGTCTCTAAACTTGGAATCACGACAACAGTGATGATAGTGATGCCGATAATCATTATCATAAGCGTAACAGTGCATATTATTGCATTCGAGTTTTCCCCCCAAAACCTCAGAAGCCAGAATACTTATTTCCCCCTAATTGTACACATGAGGAGAATGACACTCCAGAAGAGGTCAGCGATTTTCCCAAAGTCACACAGCTCATCTCTGAGGCAGAGTGAGTTCGAACCTGGGTGTTCTAACACCCAGCCCTGTGATATTTTTCACTGCACCCCCAAATGCGAAAGCCAGAGCAAAGCTGAACTAGGGAGTGGGGAAAGTGAAATTAATCACCGGGTGTTTGTGGGTTTCTCTTTAGAAGAGTTCATTGCCTCCTTTCATGGCTTTTCCATTGTGGGTTTTTTGGGGGTTCCCCCCTGATTATAACATGAACTGCCTCATTCAGATACACCCAAATCTGGCTTCCTGAAACTGTGCAGCAAAGCTGCCCCCGAACAGTCCCCTCTCCCTCCCGTTTTTCTCTTCTCTTTTTCCACCCGCAGCTGCAGCCTGAGCCCTCAGCGCCTGCCGGCCAGCAGCTACAAACCCTATCAGAAGGTGCATGTTTGGGAGTCCAGCTGGCCAGGGCACTGTGTTATTCTATCATCAGCAGGCGCTTTCCCGAGAAGTCCCGCCAAACCTTTGTAGAATGCCCTGACAGTCTAGTGCTGGGTTGCAAGAAACAACTGAACAAGATGAAGGCTCATAAAACAGACTTCATCTTAAAAGATGGCCAAAATGCTCCCAAGATGTTAGAACCTGGGAGCATGGAGTCTTTGATAGCTGCCTCTTGAAAGAAGGTAGCACGTGGTTGCAGGAGTGCAATGAATTTCCTGGTACTATCATTAGGCAAGTGGAAGAAGACCCAAGTCACGAGCTAGAGGTTCAGAAGAGCAGAACCAGAGCCAGCCAGGAACCTGGGCCAGATGCCCGAGGCCACCCCAGGGCTAGTGTGCAAATGAGCCGCACAAGGGCCATCTGGTTCCAGAATCATCCTTCTCAGGACTGAGCTAGGCATGTTTGTGGTATACTGGCTAATTGCTCTCATGGTCGCTTTCAATAAATGGCACCCTCATTCAGTTCTTCTGAGCCTCTGTTGCCTGTGCTAACCATCCCCTCTGTGCCTCTGTGGCACCCTGGGACCCTCATTCTCCCACACCTGGGGCTGGAAGGACGTGTCAACTTCATCAGTCCCCTGGCTGGCCGAATTTAACCGTCATGCACCAACTTTCCATTTGTGGGGCTCATACTGAGGCCAAAAAGGCTTGGTTGGTTTTGTTTTGCATCATTTGTTTGCGCTGGAGACGAAGCGTGAAAAAAGTGACTAAGCTCCCTGCCCTTCTGGAGCTGACGTTCGACTGGTGGAAACAGGTAATAAACATAAAGTATTAGTAAATTATATACTATGTTAGAAGAAAAAGTAGAGCCCAGAAAAGAGGCATCAGGAGGGCCGATTGATCGGGACAAGCTACAGGATTAGAAGGGTCCTCACTGAGAAGGTGACAGAGGAGTGACAATTCAAGGAGGCCAGGGAGTGTGGGAGACATATAATGGCCCCAAAGATGTCCACATCCTAATCCCTGAAACTTGTATATGGCCTATGCCTATGGCATAGGCAAAGGGGCTTTGCAGGTATAATCAAATTAAGGCTCTTGAGATGGGGAGGTGGCCCCAGGTTGTCTGGGTGGGCCCAAGGTCATCGCCAGGGTGCACTGTGTTGACTTCATGCACTTACATATGGCAAAACCATTACCACCATGGTATTAGCCAACACCTCCATCATGTCACATAATCACCATTTCCTTTTAGTTGCTGTGAGGACATTTAAAATCTACTCTCTTAGCAACTTTCAAGTACATAATACAGTATTTTTAACTAGAGACACTGCACACTAGATCCCCAGAAATTATTCTCGTTGTAGCTTGGAGTATCTACTTTTTGGCTGACATCTCCCCAGTCCCATGCTCCCAGCCCCTGGTTCTGAGTTGTTTTTTGTTTTTTGTTTTTTTTTTTTTTTGATTGCACATATAAGTGAGATCATATGGTATTTGTCTTTCTCTGTCTGACTTATCTCACTTAGCATAATGCCCTCAAGTTCCATCCATATTGTTGCAAATGACAGGATTTCCTTCTTTCCTGTGGGTGAATAATATTCCATTATATACACACCTCATCTTCTTTATCCATTTATCCACTGAGGGACATTGAAGTTGCTTCCACATCTTGGCTCTTGTGAATAATGTGTCTCCTACGTCTTAAGTACAAGATCTTTAGACACACCGGAACTGACCTATTGTACAGGAAGAAAGAAAGTAGTTTCCTGTGGCCTTCCCCTCCTCTATACTATTTTAGAAGTTAGCAGAAATAACCATCCTGCCCAAAATATCATGCTGCTGTCACAGTGCCTGACATTCCACTATTGACATTAGATCCTTTAGATACAATCACCTGTGCATTCATTCATTCAGTAACTGCCATGTTTATTGCATATTCGCTGTGTGCCAGATACTATTGCTGCGTGCTGAGGATATAGCAATGAGCAAAACAGTTGTGTAGAAGAGGTTGAAAGTTGTAACTAGTGCAGTTGGAGATAACATCAGATGGAGTCTCAGCAGCCAGGGGCGCAAGGCATTTTAGGAATGCCGTTGGTAAGTTGTGTAAGATGAGGACTAAGAATTCACCTTTGGATTTGGTAAAATCAGTGTCACTGGGGATCTTGAGTAGAGCTGTTCATGTAGACCGGTGGGAACAAATGCCTGATCAAGTTGGGTTCAAAAGACCTTAGTAGTTAAGGAAGTAGAAGCACTCAGTATGGATCAAGCCTCTCATGTGCAGATCTGCCAGTTGTGCACTGCACAACTCAGGGGTGCCCTTAAGGTACACCATGATGTGAATGATACTTATTGGAATCATCCAGCTAAGTAGCCCTAGTTTAGAAGAATCTTTCTAGAATTTTTGCTATAAAGAGGAGCACAGAAATGGGGCAATAGCTATAAAGGAATGTGGAATCAAGGAAGATTTTTTTTTAATAGGAGCTATTATGGTAAGTTTGTCACTAATAGGAGTGACTTATCAGGGAATGACAAATTGATTGAAACCCAGTATCCCAATAGATGTGATAACTTATCAGGTGGGGAAAATAATTCAATAGCAAACTAAAAGCAAACCAAAGCAGGGGGAAAGGAGGATACTAAGGCCTGGAAGGAGAACCAAACTCAGAAGGTTCAAAGATGAACTTCACCTGTACCTCTGCTTCTACTTTAATATGGGTTGATATGCCCAGAAAGGGCAAGCTTAACATAATGATGGGGTGAGTTCTACGTACAATGGTACTTGGATAAGAGAAAGATCATCTGAACAAGTATATCGATATCAATACTTTGGGCTGCAAATATCCAAACTAACAGGATACAAGTTTATTTCTTCCTCAAGTAAAACAAACCTGTAAAGAGGCAGCCCAAGGCTGGCATTGTAGCTACATGGTGCCATTAGAGACTCAAGCTCCTTCTATATTTCTGTTCCATTCTCTCAGCATGTGGCTTCCATCCTTAAAGTCATCTCATGATCCAAGAAGGCTGCTGGAGCTCCAGCCATCAAGCCTACCTTCCAGGCAATAAGAAGAAAGAACAAAAGGGGCTCACCTCCCAGCTGAGTCAGCCCTCTTTAAGAAGGCTTCTTAGAAGTGCCATGCAACACTTCCACTCACATTGGCCAGAATTCAGTCACATGAGCATACTTAGCCATGAGAGAAAGCAAAAAATCCAGTTTGTACTTGGGCACGTTATCCAGGACTCTGTTTCTGAGGAACAAGGCAAGAATGCAAGTAGATGTCACTGACTGAGTTTTCCCAGAGTCATTCAAATGATGCCACATCAGCAATACTGAGGTTAAAATTAACATCATCCCAGCCCAGGCAAAGGGGCATGGGGAGGGGCGTAATCTCAACCTTAGAAAGGACAGTAGACTCACATTATTTAAGTGTGACAGCTCCATGTGGGTGGAGACACGGCCACTGCTGGAATTCCGTACACTCATAGACCAGCTTCAAGCTCCTAAGGGCACCCCAAAGCCACAGGCTGAAACTGGGGCTTCGTAGCATTAACCCTGGGAAGGCCGCAGTGCTCTGGATTTTCAGGCGATGAGCCCCAGGACTCAAGTAGGAAATCCGGCCTCTGGGCCATCTCCCCTGTCCTGGATGGTGCAGTCTACCTCACTGCAGCCCCTGAGCTTTGGCAGAGAATGTGCATTCCTTCCTGTCCCCTTACACTTTCTGGCTCAGGAAATGGTGAATAGATGTTGGGGTCCCAGAACATGACTCGTGTGGCCTGATATTTTTCGAGACTGCTGATCTGACATCAATTCTCAGAATTTTTTACAACAGGCTTCTCCCTTCCTGTTGAGAAGTTCCCCAGATATAAATATAACAACAGAAACAGACCTACGGGGTTCAGCCAGGAAGAAAGGGCTGTGGGTAAGTCAGACCTCGTGGCTCCTTCGAGCACTCAGAGGCAACATTAATCTGGACACTTGGATGAAAGGCCCAGCTCCCTTGCCAGACAATTTGTAAACGACATGGCCAGAAAGCATCTCTGGATGCCGAGACCTACCGTTCTCCTGAAGCTTTGTGGGGTGCGAGCGTGGGGCTGGGAAGACTCAAGCTTTCTACAGTGGTTTTGCTGTCTCTCTTTCAGCTACAAATTTAGAAGCGGCGCTTAATAAGAAAAACAGAAGCCACAGGAAGAAGGAGGCTCTGGAAACAATATATGTTACAAAAGCCTGAGTCTCAGCTGCTCCCAATTAGAGGACACCTGATTGGCACTAGAGCAGGAGCCCAGTGAGGGGCCAGTTCAGCAGGAATGAAAGATGCCTACATGTGTACCCAGCTCCCCTGGGAGTGTCCCTGGCAAACCAGAGCACGGATGGTCGGATGGTTGCAGCACACCAGCTGCTCCTCCCCTCGACCTCGGCTACGTTCTCTTCCTTCCCCCCTCCCTCCTGCGCTCCCTGCGGGCCTTCTCCCTCCTTCTTCCCCCTGTCCTATTTCCTTCTCCTCTTTTGTCAGTTCCTCAGTCCCTTTAGAGGATATCCCTCAAGCACTGCAGATGGACTGTGTGGCATTTAAGGCTAAACGCAACCCTGCTGAAGACACTGCCTGTCAAAGGGAAGAAGGAGAAGAATAGACACCAAAAGCCACATTTACCGATTGCTTATGTGACCCGCACTCCCCTAAGCACTGCCCTAGGAACAACCACCACTAGCTCGTTCCTTCTCCAGGACAATCTCTTGCAGTAGGTGCTCGGCTTGTCCCCTGTGGAATACACAAGGCAGAGGGACAGGAGCAGGTGGCATTCACATGAGAAGGTTTGAGACAGAGACTGAGGGACTGCTTCCTGTTCTGTTTCTGTGGGGAGAGCCTTTTGAAACTCCCCAGGGAGTCCTTGTGAAGAAGCTCCTTCCCTTTGTTGTCCCACCGAGACTTGGATGTATAAAAAAAAGGAAGGCAGAGCTTCTCATTTTATAGGCACGGGTTGAAGAGGAGGACAATGGGTTAATAAGTAAGGGATTCTACCAGATTCCACTGACCAATCAATTGTGCCACCTGTTACTTCCACCTGACATGATTTGGAGTCATCACACCTTGCATCAGTTGGACTGGGCATGGTTGGAAGCCACAGGAAGTCCACACAAAAGTGTTCCAATGATGAAGGCATTGATCATCGCCCCTAACAAGACATTCAGATGTAGGACCGTTCCAGGGCTGATTCAATAGCCCAGTGGTGGCATCAAGGACTCAGGTTTTTCCTTTCTTCCCGTCATCCTCAGTGTCGCCCCCTCATGGACTCAAGACGGCTGTCACAGCTCAGAGCAAACATCCACACACAACACCCAGAGGTGAAAAGGGGGCAGTCTTTTCCTTGTGTCTCTTTATAGGAGCTAAGAACCCTTTCGCAGAAGTCCCCACAAGACCTCTCATATCACATTGGCCAGAACTGAGCCACATGTCTCTGGTCTAAGAAGAACCAGGCAAAGCGGGAGGGAGGTGCATGTCTGCTTCAACCAATCAGGATTTACCACATCTGAGTAGGGGATGGGTGGGCAAGAAAGAGAGCACATGGCTCTCAGGTTGGAAACCAACATTTTCTGCCTCAAGCATCTTCCTTAATGACACACTCCCATCCACCCCCCACCCCCCCGCCCCTGGCCTTACAAAGCACTGTCATGCCAAGGAGTTCAACAGTCAGCTTCTTTGCAGGCTAGGGAAACTACCTATTGTAAATGCAAAACATATGAAAGTCATCTTTTTCCAATTCTTTTGGTCTTTTGCCTTGACAAACAGAGCTTTGCCTTGCCAGTCTGTATCTGATCAAACACCGATAACGATAAGGTTAAAATAAAAACGGGTCTAAATTCCTGGCTCAACTCGATACAGATAACTACGTACAGACTTTCTGGGTGTTTCTATAATGGATTTTGAGCTCAGCCTGTGTTTAGAAAAGATTGGTGTCACATATAACCAAAATGGGGTCAGACAAAGTTTAGGCTGATTCAGCAGTGGGCCTGAAAGAGAGAGAGAGCCAGAGAGAGTCAGTAAGAGAGACTGGAACAGATGAGCAACAAAAGATACAGAGAAATGGAGAGAACTCTTCTTTTGTCTCCATCCCAATGCAAAGATACAGACACACTGCTCCAAAGAAAGGGACAGCTCAACTCTGAAGGCACAGAACATCTCATGGAATCCCCAAATGTTACAATCTCATCCCATAAGTAGTCCTAAATCCTAGACCACAAAACCACTTGTGCAAAATCTCATGGCCAGCCCAGAATAGAACTCAGTATGCTTGGATCCCACCACCAAACTTGGGACCGTTACAAAACAATAATAAGAAAAACCACCCCCATGTAACGAGCTTTCACCATGCGCCAGACACTGTACACAGTATTTTATATTCCTCACCAGATTTGCTCTCCCCCAAAATGCTGGGAGGTGGCTGTTATTTTTAATGACTGATTTTTCTAATGCCCATTACCAGTATGATGAGATGTTTGGTGACTCACCTCAGGCTACCTAACTAGTAAGTGGCAGAGCCAGGAATTTAACTGAAATCCATCTGACAATAATTATGTTTGCTTTTAAGCTATGCACACCTCTATGACCTTTCTAAGCATGTTACTAGCACTGGAATATTTTATTAACATGGATAGTGGTGGCAGGGAACAAAGATTATTCTGGAAGCTGGTTAATGGCATTATTATTATTTTAAAAACTCAAATGTCCATCAACAGATGAATAAATTGTGGTCTATCCACACAGTGGAATATTATTCGGCCATAAAAAGGATTGGAGTTTTGATACATCTACCATGTAAATGTACCTCAGAAACATGATGTTGAACAAAAGAGGCCAGACATATAAGGTCACGTGTTGTACGATTCCATTGATATGAAAGGTACAGAATAGGTAACTTCAAAGAGTAGGAAGCATATTGGTGTTTGCAGAGGATGGAGGTGGGGGAGAGTGAGAGGGAACTATTTAATGGGTATAGGGCCTTCTTTTGGGGTGATGAAAATGTATTGGAACAGGATAGAAGTGGTGATTAGACAACATCACAAATGCACTACATGTCCTTGAATTGTTCAGTTTAAAGTGGTTAATTATATGTTATATGAATTCTCCTCAGAAAAAGGAGGAGGAGGAGGAGGAAAAAGAGGAGGAGGGGGGAGCAGCAGGAGGAGAAAGAGAAGAAGAGGAGGAGGAAGGAGAAGAAGGAGGAGAAAGAGGAAGAGGAGGAAAAGGAGGAGGAGGAGGAAGAAGAAGAAGAAGGGGGGGAGGAAGAAGAAGAAGAGGAGGAGGAGGAGGGGGAGGAAGAAGAAGAAGAAGGGGGGGAGGAAGAAGAAGAAGAGGAGGAGGAGGAGGGGGAGGAAGAAGGGGAGGAGAAGAAAAGAAGAAGGAAGGAAGAGGAGGCGGAGGAGAAGGAATGAGAAGGAGGAGGAGGAGGAGAAGAAGAAGAAGGGGAAGAAAAAAGAGGAGGAGGAGAAGAAGAGGAAGGAGGAGGAGGAGAGAAGGAGAAGAGGAAAGGGGAAAGAATCAATCATTCTGGCCTTAAAATCATCACATCCTCATCGAAACACCTGAAAGGGGCCCTGCCACTCTCCCTCCAACGGGTGGGGTGATGATACTCAAAGAGCCACTGATGCTGTTATTAGTAACTGTTCAGGCACAAGGCTGTCTTGGTAAAGTCATATTGCTATGTGCAGAGTAACCCAATTCACATATCATCATTTTAAGAAACCAGGGTACATTTCTGATGCCTACAGTTCTGCAGAACCAGATCAGAGAAGCAGCAAAGCACCACCACTGAGATAGGACCACATATCCCAAAGGCCAGGTGACTCCGTGCTCTCCCTGGGAAACATCTATGAAATGAGTATGTAAGCACAAAATGCAATCATTAGGTCCGAAATAAGCTGTGTCCTCCAAGAAGAACGGAGATAATTGAATTGACAGTGTGTTGTCTCTGACATCCGTTACCTTTTAGACAAAGCCTCATGTGTTCCTGATTTGAAATTTCTTTGTGGAAGATGGGCGTGGGATCTGGTTTCTGCCTGCTTGGGACAGGAGGGGTGAGGGCAGGTGGAACGAAAGAGAATCAGGTTGCAGTTATAAGGCCAGTGTAGGAAGTTCCTGGCCACAAATATCCAAGACACCTCTTTCATAGAGAAAGAAAGAGAAAATTGCAGTGACTCTGAACTTTTCATTTTCAAAAGCTGGGTGACTCCATCCAGTGTGAATGAAAATGCTGACATCTCAATGATAAAGCCATCCTGCAATGTAGACTCCAGATTTCCTGTGGAGGATAGCCTTCATCTGGTGGAAGGCAAAGGGCAAATCCCAGCCCTCCATATGAACAAATAACTTCTGGGAAAATCTAGATTTATTATTTCTACAGGACCTACCCTTCCCCTACCAGGAATAGCATGCGCATTTGCCAAAAGGACACCCAACAGGTTGGCATCTCCCCTTGGAGATGGTACCTGGGGGATGTGACAGAAGAGAGCCCAGGCCTCCCAATTCCCAAAGCTTCCTTCTTCTGTTTGTCCCTTTAGCCAAGATATCATTGGATTATCTCAAGTGCCTGGATCCTGCTGGACTTTAACCTGGTCCTTCTTAACACCTCCTGCATGGCCCTCCTCGGCCCCACTTGCCATTCCCTACATCCTACCACTTACAATAACTTTCTTTCCTCATCTGTACTAAACTCATAACTCTGACCCAATTATCTTTACACTCATTTATCTACTTTCTGGAGGTTTCCTCACTTGGTTCCATTGGCCTCTGCTGACTCATCCTCCACTCCCTGAAGGCACTATCTACTACCTGGCACCAGCCCCTGCACCACCCTCCAAATGTAACTCTCACCCACGATAAACCTATTGGTGTCATTCCAGTTCAACACACATGTTGAGAATCACTCTTATCCAGGTATCAAGTTGAGAATTTTCACATTATTTTCACATTTATATGAGAACTTTGGAAGACTTGAATGAACGCTGTTTTATCGACACTATGAAACATTATACAGCTGATTAAAGGAACGCACTACGATTAACCCAGAGAAGATCGCTGATATATTAAGTCAAAAATAACCCGCATGTGATCAAGGTTTATATCATCAGTAATATGTCAATAGCATGTACTGTTAATGTGATGTAATGAGAATGGCACTCCACCTCTGTGGTCTTCCTTCCCCAAACCTATAGCCCAATCTAAGCAAGAGAAATACATCATACAAACCCAAACTGAGAGGCACCAATATTCTTCAAAAGCGTCAGGGTCATGAAAGACAGAGGAACCCTAAGGATCTGTCTCATGCCGGAGGAGACTAGGGAGACACAATAACTGAATGCAGTGTAGTATCCTGGATGAGGTCCTAGAACAGCAGAAAGATACCAGGGGAAAACTGGTGACATAGAACGAAGGGTAGAGTTGCGTGAGTAGTATCCTACCAGGACTGGTTTCTTGGTTTGGGACAAAGGTACAATAGGGGAAACTGGGTAGGGGTATATGGGAACTCTCAGTACTATCTTTGTAACTTTTCTGTAAATATAAAACTATTCTAAAATTGAAGGTTTTTTTTTTTTAAGATTTACTTATTTACTTTAGAGAGAGAGCGTGCGTGAGTGGGGTGAGGGGGCAGAGAGAGAGAATCCCAAGCAGACTCCCTGCTGAGCATGGAGCCCAATGCAGGGCTCCATCTCATGACCCTGAGATCATGACCTGAGCTGAAATCAAAAGTCAGATGGTTAACCAACTGAGCCACCCGGGTGCCCAGGTTTATTTTTAAAAAGAGCAACAGGTTGTAATATGAATAATATACTCTTCATTTGTTTCAAAAAATAAAAACTATAAACATAGAGCATGGCATAGGACACACACTAAACTACTTGTTACCTGGGGCAGGGGACTTGAGGGGTGACAGAGGAGTTACTTACATCTTCTTTATATTTCTATGTTATTTCAACTACTACAGTGAACAACCTGTTTCTATGCTATCTCACCTGTTGTAGGAAGCAAAATATGCAATTTTTAAAAATCTAATAAAATTTTGGGGAAAATATTTGCTTCCTTATTCCCAAAAGCACTGACAGGAAAACATTTATTGGAAATTTAACAAGAAAGGCCAAATTATACCCTCCTCCAAGCCCTGAAAGAATGTCTCTCTCCAGAAATATGGTGGTATTTCCACTGGCCCCATTAGGCAGTTAAACTGGATACGAAGTATGGGACCTAGCATTATCCTAAAACCTAGAATTCTATAAATAATAGCCCTCCATTATATCCCACAAAGAATTTTATAAATTAAGGGGAGTCTAGGGAAAAGTGTCCACTTCATACTACACACTAAACCTGAAGATGTTGAATACATTTTTGACTCATGAAATAGAGGAGCTCTGGTAGGGTGTGGACAGTGTAGGATGAGCAGCGAAAGTAAAGAGGGGCAGACTCTAAGAAAAGATTGAGGGAACTGACAATTAAGAAACTACTTATGACTCTTGAGAGAGTGAGCCAAACTGCAGAGTCTCTGAGGAGGGAAAGGAGGCAAAGAGTCCCTGGAGGAGAACCACCAGGTATGTTAAAACTAATAAAAAGGTTTAGCAGGGTGGTCATGATACAAGATAAATATACAGATACCAGTAACTTTCCTTTAGAGCAACCTCAATTAATTACACAATGTCAGGGACAAAGAGATCTATCCATGTCAACAACAACAACAACAACCACAACTACCCCAGAAAATCCTGAGGCAAAAAGTTACAAGAAATGCCCAAGACTTATGTGATGACACTTAGAAAACTTTATTGGAGAACACGAATAGACCTAAACCAATGGATTTATCTTGGTTGTTTTTTTTTTTTCAGGTAAGAAAGTTCAACATTGTAAAAGATGTTGACTTCACCCCCACTTTAATCCAGAATTTCCATGCAATTCCAAACAAACTTGCAAGAGGGGTTTTATTTTTATTATTTTTTTAAAGAGTTTATTTATTCATTTGAGAGAGAGAGAGACAGCCAGCGAGAGAGGCAACACAAGCAGGGGGAGTGGGAGAGGAACAAGCAGGCTCCCAGCGGAGGAGCCTGATGTGGGGCTCGATCCCAGAACGCCGGTATCACGACCTGAGCCGAAGGCAGACACTTAACGACTGAGCCACCCAGGCACCCCAAGAGGGGTTTTAATATAACTTGAAAAGTTGATTATCAAATTCATCTCATTGCTGTTCTTTTACACAATTTCATGGCTTTTCAAAGCTGTAATCATTAAGGAGGTGGTCTCAGTACATGGGTAGAGTTGTTGCCATAACCAGCTTCTCACCTCCCCTTGCCATCACCAAAGAACACCCGAATAGCCAGGGCTTGCACAGGATTGACCTCACCCTCACCTCTAGAGTGGGATCTGATGGACATAAGCCAGTCAGCAGGTCCCATCCTCCCATCCCACTGCTGGGTTCAAATCAGGTCAAAGGAGGACAACCAGACCTAATTTTGGAATGTTTTGCTTATAGATTCCCTCTTTTTCTTGTTGGATATGACCAAGAAAGCATACAGTCTTACAAGTTTCTGGATTCAGACCAAGGTGGCAACAACATTAAGAAGGCTGAGCTGATAAATGCAGACAGAGAAAGTAGGTCCTCACTGTCATCTGGGCTGCTGGATCCTGCCTTGTCTGAAACCAGAGGCCCTGGACTTCTCAGTTAAAAGTCAGTAAATTCATTGTGTTGTATTCAATCAATTTAAATTGTATTTTCAGTTGTTTAAACTGAAAGTATCCTTCCTGCTTCAATACATTGCACACATAAACGTAACAGTACAGAGTATTCAAAAAGGGTAAGTATGTGTGTGTGCATGCACACACGTGCACTTCCTATCCTGGGGTCAATGGCTGTTTCTGCAAGAGAGCTTCTTAAACCACCTGCATCAGTACCACTTTAGGGACTTCCAAAATACAGGCTGCAGGCTATCAGAAATAGAATGGAGAATTTGCATTTTTAACAAGCTTCCCAAGTAGTTCGTAGGCATGGGGAGGTTTGAGAACTATCAGAATAGAACTGTGTTTCAAACTGCGGGTCACAACCAATTAGTAGGTCATGAAATCAATTCAGAAGGTCTGGAGCAGCACTTTTTTAAATGAAAGAATGGGTTGGGATGGAAGGAATGGAACAGAACAGAATAAAACAATACATCAGAGTGTGTCACAGCAGAAAAGATAAGTATTGTTTCATGAAGTTTTTGTTTCTGTTGTACATATGCGAGGTCAGATTCTGCTGGCATTCAGCAACTCGACTATAATTTTTGTTAAAATATCAAAGTGCAATTTCTACTGGTTGGTAGATAGCTGCTGCCTACCCATATGCCCTCCTGCTGCTTTGGGACAAACCCCCTCCCCCCAACATTAGCATCAAAAGGGTTAATTTATGGCACAGCAGGGGGGTTTCCAAGACCTGGCTCAGCTTTAAGACCAAATTCTGATCATCAGCCTCCTGGCCTGACCAGATGTTAAATATTTGACTCTCACCTCTGTACATGTGTAAGTGTAATATATTGGAATGCTAAAATACACTGAGTTTATGTATAACATTTGAAAAGCACCATTATGGACCAAGGGTTCTCAGTGGGTCTTGGTAATGGGAGATTGGGGCAGGTGCACTGGGTGTACTTGGGTGCACTTGGGTGCATGAGCCAATCCCATTCACCCATGCTGCCTTTACAAGGCAAAGCAAACAAGGAGTGGCCTTTGCTTCCTTCTCACATATTTGGTTTGAAAACAAACAGTGGGAGGTGTGTAAATACACACTGAACCCACCACTGGAAGAGCAGATGGTGAGGACACAAGATCAAATGGGACGATAATGACGTTCAGCTTCTGGCTAAAGTCCAGAGATGATCTACAGTCCTCTGAGCTTGGAAAGAAACGTGAAAGAAGGAAAGAAAAGCTACTGAGCTTGTCCAGTGACCTTGTCAACATGACCAAACTCCAGTACTGATGAGAAATGTTAATCAGTTCTTCAAGTGCTAAATAACAAGCAAATCCTCTGTTTTTAAGTAAGATTCAACAAGAGCCGGTCATTTCACGAATTCAAAGGGGCCAGTGTCATTCAAATCTTCGATTTGGAATGAAATCCATTTCTTAAAACCCTGCCCATCTTGTGGCTCTTCCCCTTCTTATTCCACTGGCTCATCTGCAACTCCCAGAAGAGCGCTTTAGGCAGGAGATCAAAATACACCTTTTTTTTTGAAGCTGTACATATTTAATGTCCATGATTCAATGGGTTTGGAAATAAGTATACACCCATGAAACCTTGACCACAATCTACGCCATAAATGTATCCATCACCTCAAAAGTTTCCTTCTCAATTCTTATTTATTACTATTTTGTGTGTGCTACAAAACACTAGACGTAAGATCTACCTTCTTGGCAAATGTTTAAGTATACAATATAGTGTATTAACTACAGGCACTGTGATGTACAGATCTCTAGGACTTATTCACTGTGTGTAACCCAAACTTTGTACCCTTTAACTAATTCCTTCCTGTTTCTCCTTCCCCCAACCGCCCAGCAATGACAATTCTACTCTCTGCTTCTCAGTTTGACTCCAATTCTTCCGAAGTAGCATCATGTAGTATCTGTCATTCTGAATCTGGCTTATTTCACTTGGTGTTATGTCCTCCAGGTTCATCTGTGTTGTTGCAAATGGGAGGATTTCCTTCTTTTTTAAGGCTAAATAATATTCCAGTGTGTGTGTGTGTGTGTGTGTGTGTGTGTGTGTGTTTGTGTGTGTGTGTGTGTGTATCACATTTTCTTTATCCATTCATCTGTCCATAGACACTTAAGTTGCTTCCGTATCTTGACTATTGTGAGTAATGTTGCAACTAATATGGGAGTGCAGATACCTCTTCAAAATCCTGCTTTTAATTCCTTTGGATATACACTCAGAAGTGGGATTGTTGGATCGTATGGTAGTTTTATTTTCAATTTTTTAAGGAACCTCCATACAGTTTTTCATAGTGACTACACCAACTGACACTCCTATCAACAGTGCACGAGTGTTCCCTTTTCTCCACATGTTCACCATTTGTTTTTTAAATGGAAGACATTCTAATGCGTTCGAGGTGATATCTCATTATGGTATTGATCTGCATTTCCCTGATGATGAGTGATGTTAAATATCTTTTCGTGTACCTGTTGGTCATTTGTATGTCTTCTTTGGAAAAATGCCTATCCAAGTCCTTTGCCCATTTTTAAATCAGGGTTTTTTAAAAAATTTTATTGCTATTGGGTTGTAGCAGTTCCTCATATATTTTGTATATTAACCCTTTATCAGACAGAGTGCTTGCAAATATTTTCTTCCATTCCATAGAGTGTCTTTTCATTCTGTTCATCGTTTCCTTTGTTGTTGAGGATTCAACTTTTGCTAGCACTTTTAAAAATGCTCCTCAAGGCAGGTGGAATGACGGCTTACCACAGTGCTTGACCTACTCCAGTAAATTCCTACAACCCCGTCTAAATTCAGCTAGATTCTTCAGACCCTCAAGCCTACTGCTGGGGATTTACCCCACAGATGTACTTACAGTGGTTACCTTTGGGGAGAGGACCCGGGTGGAAAGGGGTAGGATTGCCAGGCACAATACAGAATGCCCAGTTAAATGTGAACTTCAGATTAAACAATGATTTTTTTTTTTTTTTAGTATAACTATATCCCGTGCAACATGTGGGATGTACTAAAAGAAATTGTTTATCTGAAACTCAAATTAACTGGGCATCCTGTATTTTAATTTGCTAAATCTGGCAGCCCTAAAAAGGAGGGTCTGTAGGAAAAGGGAGTTCATTTTCTACATTGTACGTTTCTGTACTATTTGAATTTCCAAGTGTTAACAAATTTAGGGTTTGGTTTTTTTAATGTAAGCAGGGATTACAGATTTCAACCATCATTGCTGATCCATTTTCCTCTTCGATCTTTGTAATTTGTAAAAAAAAAAAAAAATCTCTGACGTGCTAAATACATCTTTTTAAAGATTAAAAAATTCAGGTATGGGGCGCCTGGGTGGCACAGCGGTTAAGCGTCTGCCTTCGGCTCGGGGCGTGATCCCGGCGTTATGGGATCGAGCCCCACATCAGGTTCCTCCGCTATGAGCCTGCTTCTTCCTCTCCCACTCCCCCTGCTTGTGTTCCCTCTCTCGCTGGCTGTCTCTATCTCTATCGAATAAATAAATAAAATCTTTAAAAAAATAAATAAATAAAAAATAAAATAAAATAAAAAACTCAGGTGAATGTAAGTGGAAAAGGACAATAAAGAAGCACTTTTCCATCTAATGGATAGAGGAAAAGAAAGGGTTAAAGTCAAATGTGGAAAATGACCTGAAACATTCAGGGCTGTTTGAACAGTAAATGAATTGAAAGAAAATACCAGAAATGGAGGCTGAGCCAGAACATGTGAGAGCGAGAAGCAGAAACCGAAGTGGGAGTAGGTATCAGGGGCCTGCGTGGCCAGAACGCTGTTTTGTTTTTTTTTTTTGTTTTTTTTTTTTAAAGATTTTATTTATTTATTTGACAGAGATAGAGACAGCCAGCGAGAGAGGGAACACAAGCAGGGGGAGTGGGAGAGGAAGAAGCAGGCTCATAGCGGAGGAGCCTGATGTGGGGCTCGATCCCACAACGCTGGGATCACGCCCTGAGCCGAAGGCAGACGCTTAACCGCTGTGCCACCCAGGTGCCCCAGAACGCTGTTTTATTTTAACCAGTCCTGACTGTTCTCCGGTGGGTGTTCTGTTTTGTTTTTTCAGCATCACCCATATGTGATAAACTGAATATCGCTCATCCCTATCATTCTGGTTTCCGCATTCTTAGTGCACCATCAATCCACAGAATGCAGACAGTCCTGAATGACTTACACTTTGCTTCAATGACTCTGTAAGTCATACATTTATGAATTTAAAATTTTTTGCCCTAAGCTGAAAATAAATATTTGCTCTGTCCTTCTTGACAGCAGTTCGGTCCCCAGAAGGCAACAGGAAACTTTCCCTTGCAGGTTGGATGACTGTCCTTCTGCAGGCAAGAACCTGCCAGCCCCCACGTGGCCCTCAGGGTCAACTGGGAAGGTCGGGTGGGCATTTTCTGTTAAATCACCCCCAGGAGCATCGTTTAACTTTCTCAAACCTTCCTTGGAAAAATTTCCTTGTGAAAAAAAAAAATTTTTTTTTTTAAGTCATTCTGTAAACTGTGAAATGTGGCCCACATCACACTGCTCAGGAACAGGCTGGTCTTTCCAGGCCAGATATTCTGGAAAGTTCTGTCAGCCTCCGGCAGGTTTGCTTGCTCTGTACACTGGCCTTTGCATTTGGGATTTCACAGCCACACAAAAGGAGCTTTCTCAGAGTGAAGAGAAATATCCAGAAGGCCCTGGAAAACAGGTGACTGGTAATGAAGACAGTGGCCAAAACAGCATGAGGTGCCTGCTAACGTGCCTTGTCATCTAGGTAATGAAAGTACAAGGCAATATCCAGGGAAGCCCTGGGGTTGAGCCGGCCCAGTCTGGGGAGCTCCCTGATGAGGTCTGCATATATCTGGGCCCAGTCTGTCCACAGTTCTGAGGATATGGGCCTAGGTGGGACATAGTTTGGTTTTCTCACATTCTTTCTACCTCTGGTTTTCCTTTTTGGTTCCCAAAACACTTCTTTTTGTGGGTTTTTTTTTTTTTTTTAAGATTTTATTTATTTATTTGAGAGCAGAGAGAGACAGCATGAGTCAGGGGGAGAGGGGCAGAGGGAGAAGAAGCAGCACACCCCCCCCCCGCCCCGGCTGAGCAGGGAGCCTCATGCAGGGCTTGATCCCAGGACCCTGAGATCATGACCTGAGCTGAAGGCAGACGCTTCACTGACTAAGCCACCCAGGCACCCCCCAAAAACACTTCTACTCCATTCCCTGGAAGTTGGAGCTTGGTGCAGACAGGCTACTCCTGCCCAAAGACCCCAGGGAGCCCAGGGCTGAGACCCAGCAGAGACAGGCTGGGGAGCATTGTTGGCACAGCAGACAAGCCTATACTAACCTGCTACACCTGCTGTATTCCGGCTCACCTTCCCACCTTCAGAGGGAAGGCTCTGTCTAACACTGGGCAGGCTGCCCCTCTAGTTCCATCAGCAAGGGACACAAGGCAATTGAAGGAGGAAAAAAAAAAAAAGACCTCTGGGTTAACATTCAAGAAAAAGAGGGGGAGATGGCACAGGGTGAAGAGCCCAGAACCTGCAGCCAGGCTGCTGGGTTCACAGCCTGCCCCACCGCTCCTCACTGGGTGGCCCTGGGGAGGGGCTGAAATGTTCAGTGTCTCCATTTGTGATGGAGATGGAGACAATAGTCCTTGCTTCTGAGGGTGACAGGCTACTGCATGGGAGTGATTCGAACGATGGTATGTCCTGGGGGTCGGAAAAGTAGCCATTGTCACCATAATTAAAGGCAAGCTGGCCATCTTAAACAGAGAAAGTGAGAGGAAAATAGGATGCATTTCCACGTTGGGCTCAGTAGACCAGCCCCTCTGATCTACCCAACACTGCAGCACAAGGAAGCCGTTTAATGAAAACATGTCCTTTCCTTTGATCTGACCATTTATAGCTCTTTACCTCCTTCTCCTTCTTACTGGTTTGGGTGACCTGGGGGCTTCCACCCACCGTAGGGAGGCAATGAAAGAGCAGGCACAGGACAGCCATGCCCAGTTAGTGCTGTGCAGCTAATGCGGGCAGAAGGGCTTAGACGAGCAGCGTCTGATTTCTGCTTGCAGCTCAAGGTGCTAAATTTCTGCAGCGCTTAAGTGCTAAATGAAAATGTCAGAGGACCATGAGAACCAGAAACCATGTGTTTCCTAAGGAAGGGTTAAATGAGGAAGATGCGGGGCGCCTGGGTGGCTCAGTCTTTAAGCGTCTGCCTTCGGCTCAGGGTGTGATCCCAGCGTTCTGGGATCGAGCCCCACATCAGGCTCCTCCACTGGGAGCCTGCTTCTTCCTCTCCCACTCCCCTTGCTTGTGTGGTCTCTCTCTGTCAAATAAATAAATAAAATCTTTAAAAAGAAAAAAAAATGAGGAAGATGCAACCAAGACTTAGAATGGTTTTACCACCGCAAGCTACATTTCAATGCCCCCAGACATAGAGAAGCAGACGTTCAGGAACATCTATAAAATACAGTGGTTCCAAGCTTAGCTTCTCAAGCCAAAGGCACTGAGTTCAAACTCTGACTCTCCTGCTTTCTAACTGTGTGATGTTGGGAAAGATATTATCCTCTACCACAGCACTGTCCAACAGAACTCTCTGCAATGGTAGAAATGTTCTGTATCTGTGCTATACAACATGGTAGCCACTAGCCAGCAGTGTACTGAATCCTTGAAATGTTGGCTGGCCCACCCTTCAACTAATTACTAACTAATATTAATTGTTAATTTTAATTAACAGAACTGTGCTGTTCATTATGTATCCTGTAGCCACATGTGATTGTTAAAATTGAATTAATTGGGGTGCTTGGGTGGCTTAGTCCGTTATGTGTCCAACTTTTTTTTTTTTTTTAAAGATTTTATTTATTTATGTGACAGAGAGACAGCCAGTGAGAGAGGGAACACAGCAGGGGGAGTGGGAGAGGAAGAAGCAGGCTCCCAGCGGAGGAGCCCGATGTGGGACTCGATCCTGGAACGCCGGGATCACGCCCTGAGCCGCCGGGATCACGCCCTGAACCGAAGGCAGACGCTTAACGACTGCGCTACCCAGGCGCCCCTATGTGTCCAACTCTTGATTTCAGTTCAGATCATGATCTCAGGGTCATGAGATCGAGCCCCGAACTGGGCTCCACACTGAGTATGGAGCCTGGTTAAGATTCTCTCTCTCCCTCTCCCTCTGCCCCACCGTAGCCCCATTCATGCTCTCTCTAAAAAATAATAATTGAATTAATTAACTTGTAAAAGCCCCTGTTTTTCCTCTCCTATACCATGGGCATAATAATAGGATCTACCTCATAGAATAAAATGAGGTAGAGTAATGTAATGGGCCAAGTTCATGGTAAGCATGTAATAAAAGTTAGCTGCTGTTATGATTACTTTTATTTGATCCACAGTAGTCTCCTCCCTGCCCCACATCTTCCATTTCCTTTTGTGTGACTAGTTCACTCCATCTTGGGGATCAGCTCTGTGGGAGGCAGAATAACACCCCCCCCCCCAAGATGTCCACATTCTAATCCCTGGAACCTGGGAGTATATCAGGTTACACAGCAAGGGAGGATTTAAGCTCACATGTCAAGTTGAGGTTGCTATCAACTGACAGTATTTCAGATTATCCAGGTGGGCCCCAAGTAATCACTAAAGTCTGTAAAAGCTGGAAAAGAGAGGTCAAAGAGATGCAGAGTGAGAAAGACGAGAATGGTCACTGTTGGCTTTGAACATGGAGGAAGGGACCATGAGCCAGGGAGCCGGATGGCCTCTGGAAGCTGCAGAGGCAAGGAAAGGACTCTCCCCTAGAGCCTCCAAAAGGACGTGGTTCTGCCAACACCTTGACTTTAGCCCAGTGAGACCTATTTCAGACTTTGGACCTCCAGAAAGGCAAAATAATAAATTTGTGTTGTTTGAAGCCACTGAGTTTGTGGCCATTTGTTACAACATAAACAGGAAGTGAATACAAGCACTGACTTGCTGATTCTGTGAAAAGATTGCCCCTGCCTGGCCCCGATGAACCCCAGCAGCACAGGCTTCATATCTGACTGGTCAACGTCATGGTTAATTACAAACCTATAAATCACAGGGACGGAAGGGAGGAGCCTGAAAAACTTCTTATTTAAAATAAAACTGTTTTTTTTTTTTGCAAGAAAAGGATCTGTGTTCCATTATGCTTTCAAAGTCCTATTTGTATGTTTCAATTCAGTTCTTCTCTAAATGGTGCAGAGCAAGTTTCTTGTCCTCCGTGCACCCCCCTGGGAAGACCGAGGCACTAAATGGAAATAAACTGACAGTGCATGTATATTTTTCCTTGCAGTGCATTATCTCTTTCTTTCCCAAACCTCTCTCCTTTTCTGAGGCACCTCCAAGGAAACAGGGCCCTTTTCGGGCATCTTGAATGCCGCAGATCCCGAGGGATGACAAAGGGGTGGGTAGGGGGTTTGTAGCCAGCCCCAAGGAATCCAGTTGGACTCTGGGGAGAGGGGAGGGCAAAGCCACGACTTTTGATGACATGCCTCTCCTGTTCACCATCAGCCCCTACCACAAAAGCCTCGTGTGGTCATCTACATTCCTGCTTCTCTCCCCAAAGCACAACTTTGTTTCCAAAAAACAGCCACGTTTGTACCAGATTCTGCTTGGTCTGATCAAAGATGTTGATGCAAACTTTTCTGCAGAAGAGGAATAATACCGCAGGCTTCTGGGGGTGAGGCTCATTTCTAACGTCACACTGAAAAGGAGATACAGGCCCACAGTCCCTTGTCCACAAATCTGAACTCCAAAAAGGTCTGAACACCGAAAGTCTTCTCTAACTCATTTGGCAGCAAAACCTGGACTGGCCGTGAGCTGACACAGTCCTTACTTATCCAGTTTGGTAGGAATATTCCTACAAAAAATAGTGTGTTAGCCCAGAGTTCTCCCCCAAAGCCTGGGAGGGGGACAGGGTGTTCCATAATACACAGTACCTATAACGGATTACTTTTCAAAATTCCAAAAATATTCTGATTCCCTCAACACACTTGATTTTGAATAACACAAAGGTTTTGAATAATGGATTGTGAATTTGCACTAGATTTGCATTTCCCATCACATCCTCCTTTTCCTTCTCTTTGTTCTCCTAGGAAACTAAAATTGAACAAAAATATCTTTTTCCCCTCAATAATATTTGTAGTTTAAAATGATGTCTAAATTTCAAAATTGGTAAAAAAAAAAAAAAAATACAAGGGTCAGCTGCTACTTTATCCGCACCCCACACCCCTTTCTAGTGAGGAGCCTGATCTAAGCTGTTACCAACTCCCAGGGAGCGTGCTGGGTGCGGGGCTCTCTGACTCAGTGTCATCTGTGTTGACGCACCAAACCAAACAATCTACAACACTCAGCATACTCACTTCCCCTGTGCCGGGTTTCCTAGAAACCAAAAGTGAAGATGCCACGTGTCTCCCAACACCAGAATCTGGTAAACCCATTGGTCCTCCAGCCAGCTGTGGGGCCCCGTTGTCACCCTTTAGTTCCAAAGCCTTAGCTCTGTTGGCCACTTGACTGCCCAAAATGTAACAGAAGGTGGCATTTCTAGCCATTCACAATTCCATCTGTCTCTGCTGGACACCCTTGATTCTTCTAGAAAACAGCCTAGCCTCAGGTTGTGTGGGAACCCAGGGCTGGCCGCAGGAAGTTGAATTTTTGCTATCATTTGGCTGTGCAAAAATAATCCTGTTTCTTCGGAACAGTCTGTTGGGTGTCTTTCAAAGATTCTAAAATATAATCTGTTAGGCTGCATTCATTTAAGCAAAATACAAGGAAAAGTCAAGTTAACCAGATTATTCAGAGAAAAGAATGGGCTCTTGGGGAACAAATGGAGCTCAGAGTTTTACTCAGAGGTTATGATTTTACCCCAACTGATTTCACTGCGTAGCTGATCATCTAACCACAGTGCTCCCGGGGGTCACCCGTCTTCACACCTGCCCTGTCTATTGGGTGGGGAGGAAATTCTTTTACCATGAGACAAGCTGTCTTACTTTGGGCTCCCACAGAAGCAGACCCTCGGTCAGGATTTGAATATAGGAACACTACCTGGAAGATGCAGGATGCAGCACTAGGGAATAGAAGTGAGGCAGGAAAGGGAAGGAAGCCATCAAAGGATCTGTCACTTCCACCTGTGACTATAGGCAGTGCAGCCCACCCCCTCAGTAAGCTTCTAGGCAATGGAGCAAAGCACATTCACCAGAACGACCCCACCCAGAAGGGACGGCTCTTCCTTCAAGTGGCATTCTAATTAATAACTGTAATAAATTACATAAGAAATAAATATATAGGGGCGCCTGGGTGGCACAGCGGTTGAACGTCTGCCTTTGGCTCAGGGAGTGATCCCGGCGTTCTGGGATCGAGCCCCACATCAGGCTCTTCTGCTATGAGCCTGCTTCTTCCTCTCCCACTCCCCCTGCTTGTGTTCCCTCTCTCGCTGGCTGTCTCTATCTCTGTCGAATAAATAAATAAAATGTTTTTTTAAAAAAAGAAATATATAAATAAAGATAAATAAATAAACTATATTAGTAAATTCCAAACAAATATGGGAAGGAAACAAAAAATCACTGTTAGGCAAACACCACACCAGTCTTAGCGCCAGTCAAGACCCGCCACTGGATACTGAAATCAGTGAGCCAAAGTCTGAGGAGAAATGGGATATTTGCAAGGTTTCAAAGTATCTTCCCCAAGGGCAGTAACTGCAAAGGGAAAAATGGAACTATTACAAAGGAGAAAGTTGGCAGGCATTTTCTGAATCAAGCAATCAAGTTTAACAACCCTAGGAGTGAGGCCCTAAGGACAGCCAAGTACCCCCTGCTATGACGTCATAGAGAGAGAGAGGCCCGATATCAGCCTGGGGCATTCCTGCCAAAAATACATAAGCTCATTTAAACATGGGAAAACATCAGACAAACCCAGACTGAAGGTCATTCTCAGAAGTCACTGACCAGTGCTCTTTAAAAATGCCAAGGGGAGGGGCGCCTGGGTGGCGCAGTCGTTAAATGTCTGCCTTCAGCTCAGGGCGTGATCCCAGCGTTCTGGGATCGAGCCCCACGTCAGGCTCCTCTGCTGGGAGCCTGCTTCTTCCTTTCCCACTCCCCCTGCTTGTGTTCCCTCTCTCTCGCTGGCTGTCTCTGTCAAATAAATAAATAAAATCTTTAAAAAAAAATAAAAAATAAAATAAAAATAAATAAATGTCAAGGGGATGGATGACAGACAAGGAAATGCTGAGAAACTATCACAGATGGGAGCAGACCAGAGACACGACAATTAACTGCAACGTGGGCCACTGCAGCAGGACATTAATGGAAAAACTGTGAAATATGAATAAGGTTTGTTGTTTAGTTCCTAGTTTCACATCAATGTCAATTTCCTAGTTTTGATCATTGTACTTCAGATGTGTCAGATTACAACATCCGGGGAAGCTGGGAGGAGGGTATCCGGGAGCTCTGTTTGCTCTTCTGCAACTCTTCCATAAGTCTAAAATTATTCCAAAATGTAGAAGTTTACTTTTTGAAAGAAGAATTAGGCCCCCAAAGAGGTGAGTGAACTGGAAATTTAGACAACAATTGCCCAGAGCCATTGGTTGAGGGTTTTGTGGGTGGGTGGTAATCCCTGGCACTTCCCACCTGCCGGGTGGGCAAAGTGGCCTCCACGATTCTGGGGAAGAAGCTTCAGGAGATGGTGATTGGAAGCTGAGTGGAGATAATGGCCACCGGAGAAATTCAAGAGGGGGTCCCGGCAGCATCATCTCCCGGTGCTCACTCTGAGAGGCAGCCCAGCAACATTTGAGGGGCTTTGAAATTAGCTTCCATCTCTTCCTTCCCCACTGGCAGAGCCTTTCCAAATACATTTCCCTAGAACCCAAATGTATTTCAACTGCTCAACAGTGACCCCTTCCCTTGCTGGGCGGGACCTGGTGATTTACTCCTCACCCTAATGACACCTCCTTCATCACCTCTGGAGTGTTCACCTCAGCAGGCGGAGGGTGGAGTCTTCCCAGTATTTTAGAACAAAACTCCATACAGAATTCACTAGATATTGACTGGTGAATTTAGAAAAACAGAACCAAAAAACAAAAAAAAACACTGCCATGTATTCGTAATTCCATTTAAGCATAGAAGGTCAACCTAAATTGGAACGTAACGATCGGTGTCAAGGAACTGGTCTTTCTTTCCACCGTATTTCAAGGACTGTATTGCTCACTTTATCCTAGAATCCACAGAAAGTAACCACACTGTGCTGTCAGCTTACCTCATACGGCACCTACAGGCCCCCAGCTCCCAACGCTACAACCTTTTCTTAGGAAAAGTCACCGCTTTTGAGGATCTGATGGTACATTTATTTTGAAAAAGAGGGGGGAGTTCCTTACACACACTCCCAACCTCTGTTTTAAATTATTGCTTCAGGCCTTCCTGCCAAACCTGTCATGTATAAAGGGACTCACGGCAAAGTGTGTAAATAATTTTTAAAATTCCACTGGTAGTGATTTGGAAATAAGAGGGTTCCCCCCCCCCTTTTTTCTTTTCTTTTCTTCTCTGCTAGGGTTACTAAGGCATTTAACATTGTTTTAATTTGGAACACAAGTGGAATCTATTAAACCCTCTTGTGCCCTGTATATAAAACTTGCACTTTACATCATCACAAAGCTTTAGAGTATTAAGTAATTGATTTAATTAAACAAGCAACTTTTTTCTTTTTACCCTTGAGCCACACCCTGGATGTGAAAGGTTTTATAAATTTCAAAGACTGTGGAGACAGGAGCAACCTCTGGCCAGAGAAAATCGGGGTTATCACTCCTGCAGATGTACCCCCGGTTTTGGACAACTTTGAGAGTCTTTAATAGCCTTATTTTATCATAATAAGATTTGCCGACCAACCTGACATCTGTTGTCTTGCAGCCCATTATTCGTTCACTTTCTTTCTTTCTTTTTTGAGATAGCTGAAAAACCCAGCATCCATTCACTTCCTTCCTGAGAGGGAGCTCAGTCTCCCGCTGCCTAACCCTGAGACAACCGCCTCGATCGGGCTCCAGGCGGGCCCAGGGCTCCAGGGACGCCAGGGCCACAGCGATTGGTTCAGGGTTGTCATGTGATTCAGCAGAAGCCAATGCGAAGCCACGGAACGTTGCTGGGCATGCCGGGACCACGGAACTCAACGGCTTTTCTCGAAAGTGCGGGCGCCGCCATTTTGGCATCCCCCGGGGCTCCCGCCCGTCGCCACTAGGTAGAGCCCAGGAAGGGACTCGGTGTGGAAAAGATGGGGCCAAGAATTAGAAAGGAAGGGCTGGAAGCCGCACGTTGATGAAATTGTGTAGACCCCTGCATCCACCTATGCCCGGACTCGGCAGTTGTGGTCAGATGAGACAATAAATTATTTTTAGTGCTTAACTCAGTTGGGGTTTCTGTCACTTCCAACCAAATGAGACATAAACCAGTCTGTCTTGGAAATGAGCGAAGCAGTGCCATAGTAAGATTAAATGCTACTGAGATGCTGCTCGGCCCATGTAGTGCAGCCGAAGGGGTGTTAAGGGTTCTCAGGGCTGGGATGAGGGGCCCTGGGGTCTGACTCAGGAGTGACTCTGGGCAGTCACTTCCTCCCTCTGGAAGCCAGTCCCTAAAGGAGGAAGGGGATAAGATGGGCTCTAAAATGCCGCCTCCAGAATGGTCTGACGGGGGATCTTAGAGACTGTGAGGAGTGATCGCAAACCTCGTGGCTGCACGTGATCGCATACGTGCACATACATGTACACACACCTACACCACACACACATGCGCATACATGCATGCATGCATGCACACACATACATGCACACAGTGTCCGTGTGCGGATGCTAGGTAGATACCACCCGTCCTGCACCGCCAGGAGCCTTGTGCATGCTCAGACTGACCCCCCAGCCTGCATATCTAGCACCCCCCACAGCTCCTTAAAGCCGCCCCTCGGCCACCTCTCAGATCTGGGGACATACACAAGAGCAAGGTGGTCTCTCCCAGGCTCAGCACTTTTAGCAGAGGATTCTGGGATCCCAGGTACCAGGAGTTGCCTGGGGCTAGGGGAGGGATGAGGGTGAGGGAGGAGGGGAGCTCACCCTCAGGCCCACCCCTGCACTTGTGCCCAGAGGAAAGGGACCCCTCCTTAAATGTTGCCCCCTGGGCTCCCTAATCTCACCTGTGGGCCTGCTGGGGCCACTGTAAGCGCTGGGTGGACACATCGTCTCACCCAGTGGACTCCATGCCCTATGGCACAGCCAGGGCAGCTGGCTCACGCACAGGCCTGGGACAGCCACCCCCTTGCTGGGGCCCCAGGCACCACCATCCTCCACGCTGAGGCCCTCATAACCCAGTTTGGAAACCACAGCCCTAAACTACTCATGTCAATCCCCACCCCCACAGCCATCCCCAAAATACCCCTTCTGGGAGCCCTATTTTTAGTTTCCTGGGCAGAAGCAGCCCTCCCTTCCCTCTGCTCTCCCAGAGTACTTTTCAGATCCAGGCACGTGGGGCACAGTGGTTTCCTGCTACTTGGAAAAATACAGTCTCAGAGGCTCTGTCATAGCTGGCTTCAAAGGCATGGGGACACCGTGAGTTTCCTAGGGCTTCATTAACAGTCCCGACAGGCACTGTCATCTCTTCTGCCCCGTTCTGTTTTCAGGGATCTGCCTCTCTAGGTGCCTCTGACCACTCACCCCAAGACTTTTCAGAAGGCTGGGAAGGAGCCCTCTGCAGCTGTGGTCTGACATGGCCTCATGTTCTCAGGAGGAAGGGATGGGAGAGGAGGTGATGCCTGCTGGGCATTGCTCCTGACTTAGTGCAGCTAACAATGGCACCTTGGGTTTGTAAGATTCTGTCTTTCCCAGGAACATGAGGCTCGCTCCTCTGCCTGTTAACCTTATTTACCTGCACAACAGTCAGAAGAGGGGACCCCAAATCTCATGTCCCATGGGCCTGGGTTCTAGCCCACACTATTGTATCTGAGGGGGGCGGGACTGTGCTGCTTGGGAAGCCAAGGCAGAGGCCCCAGCTCCCTTTGGCACTTTTTAATGGGCTGTCCTGCGGAAGGCTCAAATTGAGCTGAAGAAGCCATTTTTCCAAGCCAAATACCAAAGTCACTTCCTCAGAACTTCAAACAAAATTGTCCTGTGACAGTGAAGAAGAAGGGGGATGACAACGGGGGTGGGGGTGAGGCTTGGGCTGGAACTGGCCACGATGAGCAGACAGAAGGACACAGAAGAGAAGTACCTGGGTGTGAAAGGGTCCAGATCTTTGTTTTGCCATTTTTAAGGGAGCAATTATTTCCACTGGAATCCAGGGAGGACTGAGATTTTCAATTTTCCTACAACGCGGGGAGGAAATGGAGACTTTTAGTTCTGGTTCATTCATTCCAGTTCAGAATCGCTCTCTGGCTGGAAAACTCCAGTGGCCTTTTATGGTTGAATTTTTATGCCTTCATTCCTGCCAACTCCCCATGCATTTAGCTCCAGCTCTTTCTTTTCTTTTTTTCCTTCAGGCTCCAAACTACTGTTGCAAAATCATCCTTCTGTTCGGGATTTACGATGCTTGCACCTTTCAGTCGTCTTCCATCGGATGGTTCGGCTGTTGCTTCTATGCCTATGGTAACATCCCTTCGTCACAATTTACAGACTTAAGGGGTACAGATTCTTCTGGAGATGTCCAGGGTGCCAGGGACTATATCCACATTTGTCCCTTGGTGGGCCAGGGATCCAGAGTCAATTACGTCAAGGGTGCTGTGTTTTAGGGTAGGAATGGGAAACAAGGACGCCCTGTAGTGGATTATTACATTTGCTTCACATACTCCACCCTGAGGCCACAGACCACCCTCCATAAACCTCCAAACACATCCCCTTATGAAAACCCTGGTCTTGACCCCATAGACTACCAACCACTGGGTCTCGTGGCCCCTTGTCACCCATCCATACAGAGCATCTCAACAAGGAAATATCTATGCGATAAGTCCTACCGCCTCTCCCTCAGAAGACAAGTGTATGATGGAAAGACATCATTCTTTTCATGCCAAACATTTCCTTGTTAAAAATACAACATAGAAAAAGAGTCTTTTCGGAGGGATGGAAAAGAGGTGGAGGTGGGGAAGGTCCGGGCGGATCCATCCTGACGACAGTTGCCATTTTCTGGAACAGAAGCTTGGCTCCTTCATATTGTTCCATATATTTGTCAAACCCATCCTTCTCCACACAAAGCGTTCCCTGGCAGCCACCACCAGGAATACAGTCCTGTGCAGTCTTTGGAAACTTCCTTTAAAACACCCTCGGTGTTCTACTTAAATGTTAGCAAGTTACAGGTTTCCTGGCTTGGAAAGAGAGATCTATTTTAAAAGATTCATATCACCGCACCCTCCAAACACCCAGTGTCTCCCAGCAGCTGCGAAACAAAGTACCTTTGTAGTTCCTACAGTGACAAAACAATGCACGTTGTCGGTCCCCCACACATTTGTTGAAGTGGTTCAACCTGTGTTGATTTCCTCGTCTGGAAAACTGGGCATAAAGATGTTTGCCCTGCCAATCCAGAATTGCAGAGGGGAGCCAAAGGGGCAATTTTAGTGACTTCCCATATACCACCAACCTTAATGCGATACCTTTGTTCACTAGCTCAGTCGTAGTGTTTTCCGCAGAGCTACGGCCCCTGCATAACAACCAAACCCAAAACATAATGACTTAAAGTAAAAGCCATTTTATTACATCTCCTAATGCTGTGGTTAGCAACTCAGGCAGGGCGTGGCCTGGGTGATTCTTCTGTTCCCCGTGGTGTCCACAGAGATCATTCAGTGGTACTCAGCTGGCTGATCGGCTGGCTCAGAGAGTCCAAGATGGCTTTGCTCATATGTCCAGTACCTTGGAAGGCTGGGTTCAGAGGGGCTGTCAATGGGAGGATCACTTGAGGCCTCCCCAGCATGGCAGATTCGGGATAATTACATTTCTTTCACGGTGGCTCCAGTCTCCAGGCATGAGTGTTCAGTGAACAAAATAGATGCTTCATGGCCTTTTCTGACTTAGCCGTGGAAATCATATGGAGTCACTTTCACTGTGGTCTACGGACCCCTCTCTCAATGGGAGGAGAGTCAGAGCATCTGTGGACATGTTGTAAAACCATCCCACTGTGTTAACCATCTTCTGTTGCCCCTAGTGGGTTGGAAATTCTACAAACGAAGAGCCAGTCTTTCAGGAAGATGAGACAACATTTACCTAGCATGCCAGGGCCCAGTCTGAAATTTTTTTTTATAGTTTTCCAGATGGAAGAAAGACACAGGGAGCTGAACCCCTGAAAAATCTGTGTGATGGGTAAGTTGGTTCCTAAAAATAGGCCCCACCAAGATGGGTAGCAGCCGTCCCATGCCCAGTCCAGGACCCAGATGCTGGCGTTTAATCCCATCTCTGGCTTCAGTCTATCCTATTGTCAGCTTTGTATGAAGCTCAGAAAAGGAGGTGGAAACACTGGGTGAGAGTTCATGAAAACATGACTACTTAACTCAAAAGATCAGAATTCTTAACCCCATGGATAATCATAGCAATGCCCAACCACGGTTCCTTTTTTCTCTCTCTTCATTTTTTTAAATTCTTCTTTTATTTTTCCATTCATTTTTTTCCCTTTCATTCAGCAATGTTTATTGAACAACTGCCAAGTTCTGAGCCCACAGTCTAGAAGAGGTAACAGATAATCACATAGTCTTAATGACCAATGTGTCATTGCACGCTAAGATCAATGCTCTGCAGCAGGGACCGGCAAACTCTCACACAAAGGGCCAGATAGTATTTTAGGTCATGTGGGCCATATGGGCTCCGTTGCAACTACTACTCAGCTCTGCCCTTGTAGCAAGAAAACAGCCATAAACTTTATTCACAGTAGCCAAGACATGGAAACAGCCAAAGTGTGCATCAGTGGATGAATGGATTAAAAAAATGTGGTGTATATATTCCACATATGTATAGTATGTGTACACACACACACACACACACACACACTATACAGTGGCATAGTATTCAACCTTTAAAAAGAAGGAAATCCTGGGGCGCCTGGGTGGCACAGCGGTTAAGCGCCTGCCTTCGGCTCAGGGCGTGATCCCGGTGTTATGGGATCGAGCCCCACATCAGGCTCCTCTGCTGGGAGCCTGCTCTTTCTCTCCCACTCCCCCTGCTTGTGTTCCCTCTCTCGCTGGCTGTCTCTCTCTCTGTCAAATAAATAAATAAAATCTTAAAAAAAAATAAAAATAAAAAGAAGGAAATCCTGTCATTTTCAACAATAAGGATGAAACTGGAGGACATTATGCTAAGTAAAATAAGCCAGATACAGAAAACAAAGACTGCACAATCTCATGTATATCTAGTCGAGCTCATAGCAACAGAGAGTAGAATGATGGTTACCAGAGACTGGAGGATGGGAGAAAAGCAGAGATATTGGTCAGAGTACAAAATCTGAGTTATAAGATGAATAAGTTCTGGAGCTCTAATGTACAGCATGATGACTATAGTTAATAATAATACTTGAAGTCCGCTAAGAGAGTGGATCTCAAGTGTTCTCACCACCCACTCACCTACCCCCCACACACACAAGATTGTGAAGTGATGAGTAGGCTAATTACCTTGGTTGCGGTGATCATTTCCCAATGTATACATCTATCAAAACATCATGTTGCAAACCTAAGTATATACAATTTTTATTTATCAATCACACTTCAGTAAACCTGGAAAAAAAATTTTAATACAAGAAAACAGCCATAGACAATACATAAAAAATGAATGTGGCCATATGCACATAAAACTTTATTTACAAAAACAGGTGGAGGGCCAGATTTGGTCCCAGGGCTGTAGTTTATTTACCTCTACTCTGGGGGTAAGAAACATTGTTCTCTGAAGATGTATTACAAAGAAGTGTGATCTACTTTATTATAGGGAGAAAAGGTGGCAGTTGTCTTTCTCTGAGAAAGTAACTTTTGAATCACTGGGTACTAAACAGGTGAAGGAGTGCATGAAGAATAGCATCATGTGTTGGAAGAACTTTAAAAAGGCCAGTTTGGACAGAGAGAAGAAGGCTGGAGGGAAATCAGCCAGACGTGAGATTGGGAAGAGGTTGACTGTGGCCAAATCATGGAGGATCTTGGTAACCCTAGTAAAATTTGGGGGGTTTTGATCTCAAAGCAGTGGAAAGTCAGTGAGGGATTTTAAGAGTTTTTTTTTAATAAAGATTTATAAGTAATTTTCTTTTCTTCAACTAAGTTACTTACTGACCTATCTGAATGAGCTGAGGTTGCATTTTCTCACAATGAATTAATTTGCTAAAGAAGAGAATGTGATGGGAATGCTACAGAGCTGAGGTGTCACATTTTGGTGGTCTTTACAACCTTGGAGCATGGTCACAGGAATAAAGTCACACATTCCAAGGGATCAAAGAGGATAAGTATGGAAAAGTACTTTTTCAAAGTATTAAAATGCTATTCAAATGAAAGGTCTTATTATTATTCAAGGTTGGTACTCCGGAGGGATTCCTTGCATAATTAACTAATTGGTCTCATATTTCTCACCATGGATTTTGAATTTTTTGAAAAAGAAAGTATTTGGCTCCAAAGGTTGTTAAACTACTCTGTTTCATGGTGTTAATTTTTCCATTGTCTAGACAGCTGTAGAGTCAGACAGGATTATCAGGCGGAAAGAGGCGATTTATGACCAAAAGTCCACCTTCTCAGCCAATGGAATTTACATATTAATGACCACTGTGGCAGCTATAATAAAAAAATAAATAAAATAAAACCAAACCTTTTTATATTTGTGCATTTCTGGAATTTGGCGATGGGTTGATATTTTGCATTTTTAACATACACAAAAGACCTTTTAATAAAACCACAGAAGGAGATTGACAAGTATGTACCTGGGGGTGGAAGAATCTGAGAACAGGGTTTTTTTCTTAAAGATTTTACTTATTTATTCGAGAGAGAGAAAACATGTGTTGGCGGGGAGGGCCAGAGAGAGAGGGACAAGCAGACTCCCCGCTAAGGGCAGGGAGCCTGGTGCAGGGCTCGATCCCAGGACCCCAAGATCATGACCCGAGCCGAAGACAGATGCTTAACCGACTGAGCCACCCAGGCGCCCCAAATCTAAGCACGGTTTTAAAGAATACATCAACCAGCTTTCTGGGATCTTACAAAGACTAAGATGGATTCTAACGTCCTTGTTAAGATGAAGAGGGACACAAGGAGTCATATGGCCACATTCCTTAGACAGAATCAAAAGGCAAAAGCATGCCCATTAGAGTTGAGTCATAAAATCAAAACCCTCAGAGGCTACCTTATCCTATGTCTGTTCTGCTTTCCACATTCCCCTAAATAGGATTCCATTCTGGTTGAATATCTCTGTTGACAAGAAATTCACTGACTTCTCTAATTGGAATAACTTCTCCCTTCTATGGACTTAATATCATTTTCTTTGAAGTTTCTAATCATTGGTCCCAGATGGAGCCTCTGAAGCCAGTAGAATATGCCCAGCCTCTCTGATAGAATGTTCTTCCCTTTTCCCATCTTTAATGGGGTATATCCTTTCAAGGTCACAAGATGGCTGCTCCATCTCCAGCCACCTGTGCCTGGCAGAAGCAAGAAAGAGAAGAGGAGAGGTACATACATAAGGAAAGCAAAGCAATCCCAAAAGTCTCCATTGGATTTCCACTTAGGGCTCATTAGCCAGAACTGAGTCATATGATCTACGGGCTCTTCATTTAGACAGTGGGGTATAGAGAAAGAAATGTGGCCATGCGTCAGGAGCCTTTGAAATGTTCTTAACTCAGATTTGGTCACTGGCTTCCAAGACTGTCCTGGGCAAAACTCTGTGTATGAGGATGTTCCTCACTACAGACAAAACCTGACCGCCCACGAATAATAAAGTAGCTCAGTTAAATTGTTAGGAAAGACCAAGGACATGAGGCAGGCATCAAAAGTTGTTTGTGAAGTTACTAAAAATGTGGAGAAGTTTTGTCATAGAACTCAAGGAAACATCCATCAAGAGAACAAATGAGTAAACTGTGTATTTGCTTATTTGTTTAAAATGGTATATTCACACCGGTTGTTTATGCAGACAATTGAGTTGTTCTTCGCAACAGTGAAGAACAAATTTGCCGATTCATGAAACAACATGGATGGAACTCAAAAAGAGAGTGCTGACCAAAAAGATGGTAGGTAAGAAAACACACGGGGTGATTCCATTTATGTGAAGCTCCAGAACTTTAAAAGGAGTAGAAATGGAAATCAACACAGTGGTTTCCTGTAATGGAGAAAGAAGAGAATGATCCCCCCCAAAAAAGCCTCAAGGGAACTTCCTGGAAGGCTGGAAACACTCTAGATCTTGACTGAGGTAGAGGTTACATAGGTGTATACATTTGTAACATACACCCTTGTCAACACTCATCACCCTACATTTTAGATACATTTTATTGTACGTACATTATAGCCCAATAATGTTGATATAAAATAAAATTTCAGCATGGGACAAAATCAGGGTATAATTTGGAAATACTGATTAAAGTAGAAAAAAAATGTCAGATGGAAGTACAGGGTTTTATTTCGGGGTGCTGGAAATGTTCTGGAATTAGATAGGCGTGTCCGCTGCAAACACTGGAAATGTGCAAAATGCCACTGAATTGTTCACTTCCAAATGGTTAATTTTATGTCATGTGAAGTTAATTGTGGGTATCTCTAAGGGGAGGGGCAACAGATGGATGACTTTTACTTGCATTTTATCATCCTCTCCCTTCCATTCTGCCTTTTGAATTTTCTGCAATAAGCACTCATCAGCTTTATAATCAGGAAGTAACCACACAACTGATTAGGGACATGTCGTATTTCAGGGGGTGAAAGCAGAGCCTGCTTTCATATGGGACCCAGCTCCCAAACAACACTTCCGGCAAGAAGGAGAGGAATTTGGTGAGTATTTTCTTCTGTCCTACATCTGTCCCTGAGCCCCAATGCCTGTCCCAGCACTAGAGTGGACACTTCTCTCTACAGTTGGCCCATACAGTTGGTCTTTCTGTAGCACAAAGGCCCTTAGGGGCCTGATGGTCTGTAAGGTGAAATGTACATCAGACATTTTCCAGGGAAAATGGAGACACAGTGGCCCAACTCCCTGCCTGGACGTTAATGACCGGGCTGCATGATGGAGGTCCAACATGTGTGTGTTGTCAGGTTTGAGCAGAGTTGAGGCTAACGAGGGTGGGGGTTCCCAACTCCGAATTAGGGGATCAGGGGCTGTGCCTTGGATAGCTTTCCTGGGGAGATCTTTTCGTAACCAGTTGGCGTGCCCCAGCTCAGGGCCCCAATCTGGACTCAGTCCAAGCAGCCTTCAGTGGCACTCAGCACGGAGCAGAAACTCAACGGGGAAGCAGGCACCACCAGCAGCTCAGAATTCCCGATTCTTGAAAGCTTTGGGGTAGGTGGGGGCTACGTCTCAGCAACTGAGCAGTTCGGTTTCAAAGCGTTTGCCCTGGGGTAGAGCACGAATTCTTACAAAGGAGACATCCTGTGAGCTACGGGAAGTCTTTATAGAGGCATCAATCTTTTGTCATCCAGAGATGTTTATCCTGAAGGCAATGTCACATAGCAAAGGGGGGTGGGTGGGCAGGGGGTTGGACATATTTGTCCTGGAGGTGGGCAAGGGGGACGGGGAGCTGCAAGGAGGCCAGGAGCTCTGGCATGGCCCACATTCCAGATCTGTCCACAGCCAGCATGCAAGAGAAGTGGACAGATAAGGAATATGGGACAACAAACTCTGACCGCATGAGGAAGGACAACACTTGATTCAAGTAGCTGGCCAGAGGAGAAGGGGCCTCAGTCCGGCAGGACATGGGGAATTTGCAGCCTGGGTCAGCAGGTCTGGAGTATAACCACCCCACCTCTTACAGAGAAGCAGAGGGTGCCTTGCACATTGTGGGGACTTTATCGGACACTCGAAGTGCTTTATTCCGAAGTAAAGCCCTGGCCAGTTAGTAAAAAGAATGCAGCCCTATCCCTCCTTTAAAGATAAAAACACACTAGATTTCTCCTCATATCAGAGAGCCAGAGCCAAGATCTAAAATGGATATCCCACCCATACGCAGAGCCAGCAACCGAGGAGAGCGTAAAGGAAACATCGCAAAGGCCAGTTGGCAATCCCTGCCGTTGATGCCTCTGGGCTAAAACCGGAGGTTAGCAGCACCAAAATATGAGTAAGTGAACAACCAGGGGAAAATCTGGGCCACAGCGTTCGGACCAGATTCCCCGCGCCAGATCTTGGAGACAGTCTCCCTTCTTCCTCTCCAACACAAGAATCGAGATCGCCCGGGCCCGGTGGAAGGCGTGCGTGCGGGAGCCGCAGACCAGAAGCCCTGAGTTCCAGCGCCAAGGCTGCGGTGTGCCATCACGTGACGCCGCGCACTTAACCTCTTCCCTGGCCTGGTTTCCTTGCAGTGTCAGAATTCAACGGGATGGGGCGCATCAGAGCCTTTGGAAACCCGTCGAAGATGACAAATGCAGGTGCTGCTGTTAGGATAGCTCTTTGTTGCCAGCGTCCAGCTAAAAATAGTTCTCCCAGAGGAGGACGGAATCACCCTCTAAGAGAACTTGGTCTTTGCAAAATAAAACGTGTCCTTTTATTCACTCATACGCAGCACCTTTCCGCCAGAGAGCAGCCAACGGGCTCGTGTTCCGAGCGCCGGGTTTTTCCATTCGGGGGGCACTGAGGTTTATTTGGAGAGAGAAGAGCCTGTGCTGGAGCGTCCTCGTTTCACACGCCTGGCTCCAAGTCCTATATTGTTTCAGTTTGTTGGCCTCTTTAGCCCAGAGTAGAAGGAGCCACGGCAGAGAGGAGAGAGAACAGTGGGGAGAGAGGGAGAAAATGGTAAGGTATTTCCTGTCATGAAATCCAATCTGATTGAACTTAAAAATAGCAGGAAAATCAACACTTCAGAAACTGACCTTTTTTTTTTTTTTTTTTAAGTTGGGGGTGGGTGGAGAAAAGAAACCTCCTGTGTTTCGCCCCTGGAATGCCAAGATCTTCTTTGCCAGAGTTATGGGCCAGAAACCAGAAAAAGAACACAGACTGTCCTCAATTTGGTGGCAACAGGAGAAAGATGGGGTTTGGATTTTGAGGAGCAAAAAGAAAGAGGGCTGGGGTTTCTGGCCTCCTTGCTGTCTTTCTTGGTGGGGGAAGGAAGGAAGGGCTCCCGGCTGGGAAGGGTTGGAACGAGGTGGTAACAGCCAGTGGGCCAGAAGGGGATCCCTCATGGACGTCGGAGGATGGGAGAGTCAGTCACTCGAGGCTGGGCAGCCTCCAGTTTATCCCACCAGATACACCCAAGGTTTATGGGGTAACCCAGCCACGCCTCCCTCCCCCCCAAGGTGAGCTGGAGAGGCCTGCTTTCACGAGGGGCAGACAGGAGCCGTAAATGGAGGGTAATGGGATCAAGAAATAAGAAAGCGATGTGGCGATTCGTCCCAGCTTCTATCTGAAGCTGAGACAACACGGGAGAAATGAAGATTTCTCAGGGCACACTGAAGAGATGAGTCAGGATGTAAGGTTTTAAACGGGAGATGCAAATCTCGCTCCACGCGTTGGCTGGGGTGGGATTCTGGTGGTACCTCTCCACCCTGGTATTGGAATCGAGATTTGCTCCAGCCCCCAGAGATTTGGGGGGAATGAAAAGGGCATGATTCCTTGCTGGGTCAGCAGGGACAAACACTGGAGAAATAGGTTGGTCAGGTGCAGAGAGCAAAACATGCTTATTTTTGTTTTTGATTTGCATTTCTTTGGAGCTGGGATTGTGGTTACTTTTACCCCAGCATTTGGCCTTTCCTAGCCCATCCGGCCTGTGCATTGCCTGAGTGACCCCACACCCCACTCCGTGTGTGCTGCCTGACTGCATGGGTTTTCCCTCACCAGCTCATGTTCCTTCCTGCAGCAAAGACTCCCCCCCCCCCACCCCGCCTTCCTGACGTCCCGCAGCCCCAGTGACAGTCTCATCCAATTCTATTTCACTTGTGCTCTGAGGCACAGCTCTGGTGAGTGTGCTGATTATTTCATTTATTTTTCACCTGTTTGTCCTCTCCTGGCCCCTCCAAGGTCAACTCCCGCCCAGTTCCTAAATCTTCTCGCCTCCCTTGGTGAGGGCTCCTCTATCAATTCACCCTCACTGCTGTCAGTCTCAGTTCCCTCTCCTTGGATTATAAATTGCCTGAGTCTCTGCGAGAGCGTGAATGATGATCCTTAGCCCTGTCTCCTTCCTGGCTTGTGTTGCTTACCTTCCCCAAAAGGCAGTCCCGGCCTTGGCTTCGGTCCGGATGCCCCTTCTCAAAATGTACCTTTCTGTTGGCATGTGCTCCCAGCAACCTTCTGGTCCCAAAGCCCCAGATGCCCTAAGCAGCCCCGGGAGGTGACCTGGCTTTACAAACAGGTTCCAGGAACCCAGGGGGGGACACCCACACAGTTGGGTCTAGCACGGCATTACTATGAGTCGCAGATGCAGTTTTCAACTTCCTAGAAGCCACGTTTAAAAAAAGTAATAGGTGAAGTTCATCTAACAAAGAGGTGTCGTGTCTCAGTCTATCCAAAATCTTACCATCTCAACATGGAATCAGCATCTAGTATTAATGAGTCATCTACATTCTTTTTGTGCCTTAAGTGTTTGAAATCCAGTGTGTCTTTATACTGTAGCCCATGAGGTTCAGACTAGCCCTGTCTCAAGGGCTCCAGAGCCACCTGTGGCTGGTGGCTGCCAGGCGGGCCAGCCCAGCTCTAGAGCTGCAGCGCAGCCCCAGCCAGGCTCCAGGGTCCTCTCACCATGCTGAGCTGGGAGGTGCCTCTCCGGTCTCTGCTGTCCTGCCTCCACACCCCTTGACCCCGGGGGGTCGCCACCACTGTCTGCTCTCCCCTTCTGTGCTCTGACCCCGCATCCTTTGGGTCTCCGTTTGCACCCCTCTTCCTGCTCTGGCTCTCCCCTCCTCTTAACACTCCAAAGCAGGGCAGCACTCAAGATAAGCATATCCGTGTCGATGACGGTAGTAACAATCTTCTCCTCCATCATCATATTGGGCCACATGCTGTTCTAAGCGCTTGTCATATAATAATTCGTCCGCTCTCTGCAGCTGCCCCAGGAGGTTGGTGCTATTGTTGTCCCCATGCATTCGTTTCCTTTTGCCGCTGTATCAAATTGTCATGAACTCTTGGCCCAAAACAACAGAAATGTAGTATCTTACAGTTCTGTAAGTTAGAAGCTTGACAGGGTCTCCCTGGGCTAAAATCAATGTGTCTGCAGAGGGGCATCTGGATGGCACAGTCACGTAAGCGCCGAACTCTTGGTTTCACCTCAGTTCGTGATCTCAGAGTCTTGAGATCAAGCCCCGCGTTGGGCTCTGTGCTCAGTGAGGAATCTGCTTCAGATTCTCTCTCTCTCTCTCTGCCCCTCTGGCTCGTTCTCTCTCTCTCTCAATTAAATAAATAAATCTTAAAAGAAAAAAAAAAGGTATCTGCAGAATGTACCCCTTCCTGGAGCCTCCAGGAGAATTCATTTCCTCTCCTTCAAGCTTCAAGAGGCCACTTGCACTCCTTGGCCTATGACCTTGTCTTCCATCTTTGAAGGCAGCCACAGCAGGCTGATTCCCTCCCACATCACCGCCTCCAATCTCCTTTTCTGACTCCTTCTTCACTGGGTCCACCCGGATAATCCGAGATAATCTCTCTATCTTCAAATCAGCATGTTAGTTAACATGGCCACAAGTTCCAGGGATTAGGACATGAGCTCCTCAGTGGCGGGGCTTTATTCTGCCTCTCACACCCCATTTCCGGTGAGGAAAGAGAGAGGTTAAGTAAGTCATGCAAGGTCACACAGCTGTAGATCTCTTTGACTTTGAGTCCTTGGCATCCTTTCGATTCTGTCACTCCGCTGATATACAGACTCTGTGGCCTTAGACTCTAGGAGACACCAGCCCACCCGCCAAAGCCCTTCCTTCCAGATCCCAGGCTTGTTCACAGCTATAACTTCCTGGGTTTGGATATGAAGCCAAATGATGGAAGCAGCCCAAATGTCCATCGACAGGTGAATGGATAAAGAAGATGTGGTTTATATATACACAATGGAATATTACTCAGCCATAAACGAGAATGAAATCTTGCCATTTGCAACAACGTGGATGGAACTAGAGGGTATTATGCTAAGCGAAATAAGTCAGAGAAAGACAAATACCATAGGATTTCACTCATATGTGGAATTTAAGAAACAAAACAGATGAACAAAAGGGAAAAAGACAGAGAGAGAGAAAAACCAAGAAACAGACTCTTAACTACAGAGAACACACTGAACAATCACCAGAGGGGAGGGGATGGGGTATGATAGAAATAGGCGATGGGGATTAAGGAGCGCACCTGTCATGAGGAGAACCTGGTGGTGAATGCAGGCACTGAATCACTATATTGTACACCTGAAACTAATATAACACTATCTGTTAACTATACTGGAATTAAAATGAAAAACTTAATTTAAAAAAAAGTTTTCTTCTCCTGACCTTTGCCTCACCCCGACAAGGGCAGTCTTACTTGAAATGTGCCTCAGAAAGGCCTGCTCCAATCAAGGTAACCATTCCCTCTCCCCAGCCAAGAAAAACACTGAGGCTTGTTTTCAGATCATTAAGCACTCTGCCCAGCAGCCAGGTTCCTTCGTTTTCAGATACTGTTTGGGAGAAAGAAAACCTCAAGTCCATTCACCCACTGCATCCAAATGTTCCAGAAAGGTCGATTTGGACAAATGTGGGCCTGCAGGCTTCTCTGGCCCATCCCCTTGCCCATCTGCTCAGAAGCCCCCTGAGCTGCAGAGAGACGGGTGAACGATGCATTCCTCTCATGCCCTGCTGATTCCAGGCTAATTCCCGGTGAAAAACGCAGAGACAGTGGAAGGAGAGCCGAGAGCAACCCAGCGCCTTCCCTGAATCCCCCTGACTGCTCAGGTCCAGTCCTGAGTCTGAGGTCACCTCATCAACAGCCGCACACCTCACTCGAACATAAGGCTCACTGTTGAGAGGTTGTGAGAGCCAGAAGCTGCCCACTCACTCAGATTCCTGAGAACTCACAGACCCACCTTTTTCTCACTAGACAGTAAATGAGTGGATTCTATCTCGTGATATTATGATTTATAATAAGAAATATATATTTGGTCTTCATCCCGTTCCTGACTCACAGCCCCTAAAGCCCTCGGAATTTCGTACATGATAAGAGAGATAAAGGTGTCTCTTGAGATTCCTAGCAAGCCCTTTAAACCACATCTGCGTGTCTGTGAACACGGTGACTTTTGGAAAGGCCCTAAGGATGGGGGGCTGGGTGCCAGTGGAGCCAACCATGTAATTAGAGCATCAGAACTTCCAGCCCCGGCACTGACCCCTGGGAGGGGAGAGGGGCTGGAGGTTGAATTAACCGCCAACGGCCAATGATTTAATCAATCATGGCTACAACATGAGGCCTCCATAAAAACTCAGAACAGATGGCATTCAGAGAGCTTCCGGGCTGGTGAACCCCTACAGGTGCCGGGAGGGTGGCACGCCCAGAGAGGGCCTGGAACTTCCACTCCTCCTCCCACAGCCCTCGCCCTCTGCTTGTCTTCCCTCTGGTTGTCCCTGAGCTACACCCTCTTATAAGAAACCAGTGATCTGGTCAGTAAACTATTTTCCAGAGTTCCGTGAGCTGTTCTAGCAAATTAACCAAACCCAAGGAGGAGGTCGTAGGAACCTCTGGTTTACAGCTGGTTGGTCAGAAGCGTAGGGGACATTGTGGACCTGTGCCTGGCATCTGAAGTGGGGGCTGCCTTTTGGGACTGAGCCCTGAACCCGTGGGGTGACACTACACCAGGAAGATAGTGTCAGAATTGAGTTCAATGGTAGGACCCCCAGCTGCTGTCAGAGAGTTGCTCGGTGGCAGGAAAACCCACACACATCCGGTCACGGACGTGGTCAGCGTGAGGACTGAGAGGTCATAGCCACCTCCCAGCTTCCCAGCACATCCGGCTCTGCCCCAGGACCAGGCTGAGCTTCCCCTGCCTGCAGCTACCCACGTCACAGGAGACTGGCTGCCTGACGGATGCGCGCAGGTCGCCCACGGAACTCATTTCAGGCCAGGGTTTAAACGGCGTTCTCATCAAATCTGTAACCAGAGCTTTTCACCAGGAGCGAGGGGGACTCATTTAGGTTTCATCTCCTTCTATTTATGAAATGAAAATAAATGGAGACTGAGCGAGATGAGGCGTGTGAGAGCCCTTCCCAAGGTGGTCCACAAGGTCGGAACTCCAGCTCCGGGCTCTCCCTGCTATGCGTGTGCCTGGCAGGAGGGCCCAGGTCCGGTGAGATGGCATGGAAGCCAGCAGTTGGAGAAGAGAGGGGGGGCCCCTCTCTGGAATAATAAAAATCTTTGATGTGTGTTCTTTGAGTGAGTCATGAATGTCGAAAATGGAATACATGTATGTGAAAGGTGGAGCGTTAAAAGACCAAGGGCTTAACGACATAGGATTGGACATGCACTGTGTCCGGTGAACTCCTGGTTTTGTTGCTGCACTATTGCCGTGTGTGACTAGCCAGAGGGAAGCTGAGGGCACAGTCCGTGGGACTAGCTCTGCTGTCTTTGCAACTTTCTGCAGGGTCTACAATTATTACAAGATAAGAAGTATTTTTCTTTTAAAAGGTGAAGGGCTTATAGATGAATGAAAGGGGGAAGGAGGGAGGGAGAGGAGAGAGAGAGAGCTGGAGAGCCGGGGAGGAGCAAAGAGAGGAAAAAGACGGAGATCCATTGCATTCTATCACCAGGTGACAGATGACAAAGTCAGAAGAGGACTGTCCTTGGCGAAGCTAGCCGAGGCAGCACACTGACTTTGTTTTCCATCCAGCCTGCTCTATTGTGACTGTATCAATGGCTTCCGACTGGTCTGAATTAAAAGCTATCTCTATCTCCAAGATGTGCTTGGAGGTGCAGATTTCTCTTTATTCCGGACCCCTCTCCAGTGGAAAAATGCCTTCGAAGGCATTCGCCTCCACTGCTCTCCGGGGCCTGTTTTACTTGGAGAACAATTGGAAATGATGAGCAGCATTAAATGCAAATTCTCCTTGGCGCTGCCTGACTGAGGCGGGACGGGATGCATATCTCATATGAGCTCCCGCGTGCGGGGAGAAGTGCAGGCCGGGGCGCAGGTGATCAACACGGAGACCACGCTACTGGGTTTTCTCGGCTATTTTCCTCCTAGGAATCGGCGTTTTCCAACCAATAGCTCCTGGACTGACTTCCAGCAACGCTGATCCTGGAAGATTAGTTCCAAATTCTGCAGCCTAAGGTGAAACATTTGAATGTTCTCCGCAGAAACTAGTTTTATTTGACTTCAAAGAACACAGACCATGGTGCCTGGAGGCTCCTTGTCATGAGCGGTGGAAAATTTATTCCAAAGCTCCATTTCTCATTTCTTAAAAATGTTAAGCCAAAGAGACATACATTTTCCTGACAACAGAGAACAGAAAAAGGCAGCGGTTACCCCAGCATTAACTTTCAGATCATATCCACAAGGTAAATAAAGCATAAATTAGCCAATTACAATAAAATACCGGATAAATGCCTTTGACAACTCTGAATTTCCCAGGAAAATGCTTCCAGCTGTGACCCCTGACTTGCAAGGCATGGGTTGCACAGGACTGAGTTTGTTTATAAAGGATGGAGCTGTGTCTCCATCTTCATCCTCCACGGGGTCTCTTCCTTTCACTTGAACAGAATCGGATAGAGGCAAAACATTTTAAAAGTCACTGACAAGCAGAGATAAGCCTGGATATTCCCAAGGCTTCCCATTACTACACATCAATCTGCTTTTTATAAACTGAAAATAGACTCTTAAGGATTCAGCCGAGAGAATGTCAGAGTTAGCAGCCTTGGTCCGGTAAGAGGAACAGTTCATTGGACAGAGGGTGGGAGGTGGAATGGGGTCTGCAGGGCAGATGGACCCACAGCCTGTTTTGTAAATAAAGTTTTATTGGCACACAGCCTCACTTGTTCCTTTACGTACCGTCTGTGCCTGCTTTCTTACCATGAGGGCAGAGACCACATGGTCCACAAAGCTGAAAATGTCTGCAGCGTACAAAATGGGGAGCTGGGATGGTACTATCTGTGGTGGCTGGAATAAGGAAGGACGTGGGAGGTCATCGTTGGGAGTTGGACAGGTGGAGAGACTAAAGCAGCGATAGCCAGGTTGGCAGAAGGCATGGAGGTGACAATGAATGGTGTGACATAGCTTCAATCCTCACACCATCTGACACTGGCTGTATTCGCTACCAACACTCTGTAACAAATTACCACCACTTAGTGTCTTAAAACAATGTTTATTGGCTCACAGCTCTGTAGGTCAGGAGTCTGGGCACAGTGTCACTGGGTTCTGTGCTCAGGGTCTCTCCAGGTTGCAATGAAAACTACACTGTCGTCTGAGGTTAGGGTCCTCTACCAAGGTCACATGGCTATATCAGAATTCAGTTCCTTGAGGTTGTAGGACTGAGGTTCTTATCTGGCTGTCCACTGAAGACCACTTTTAGGTCCCAGAGGCCACCTGAAGTTCCTTGCCATGTGGTCCCCTCCATCTTCAAGCCAGTAGTGGAGTACTTCTCAAACATCAAATCCCTCTTGTCCTTTGAATCTCTGACTTACTCTGTTTCTGACCCCCAAACCCAGATATAAAGTGTTCCTGTGTTTAGGTCAGACCCTCTGGATATCTCCCTATCTTAAAATCAAATGATTTGGGACCTTAATTACAACAGCTTCCCCCCGAGAATAGTGTTAATTGAATGACTGGAAGAAGGTGTGCGTATGCAAGGGCTGGAATGCTGGGGCCATCTTGCAATTCTGCCCACTCTGTACCATCCTACAAAGCAGCAAGCAAACAGGCAATGCCTGAAGTTGGCAAACCCAAAATTAACCACATCAGCATGTCTTTTAGAAGTGTGGGGGTATCCACCAGAACTAAAATCTAAAACTGTTAGTAGAGGTTGGCTCCAGGGCCAGGAATGAGGAGGTGAGGGATGGGGCAAGGAGATGTCGCTCACCACTAGAACACTATTCTAGACTATTTAATTTTTTTAAATTATGCACATATATTACTTTGATAGTGATTTTTAAAAAGAGGGTAAAGAAATCAATCCCACTGGATTCCTTTCCTATAAGTTATTAACAGTTTCCTCATTTACTCAAGTTACTACCATCTACAACCATCTTTACATTCTTTTCTCCAACTTCAGGCATCCCTTCTCTTTCTCAAGGGCAACTCACTCACCTGCCCTTGACCCCAAGCCTCCCCCACCCCTTCCTGGGAGCTTGCTCCATCAGATGAGCCTTGTCCACCCACCACCTACAAACTCTCCCTTTCAGTTTGGGCTCCTCTAGAAGCAGAAGCTGAGACCAGAAGGTCACTGGAAGTGGTTTATTTGGGAAGTGACCCTCGGAAGCACTGGATGGGGGAGCAGGGAAGTGAGACAGAGAGAGGAGAGCAGCCCATAAAGGGTTTCCAAGGTGGGGCATCCTAGGAGGCCATGTGCCCCACAGCCACCCAACCAAGGAGCCAGAAAGCTGGGACATTTGCCCACCAAACCCCATCTGTTACTGGCTGCGGTGCAGCTGGGGCACCGGCTCTTTGGCGTGCCATGTACACCACAGTGGATTATGGTCCCAAAGGTGCAAAAGGAAGCTCTCACGTAGGACATAACAGGCACCCACAATCAAGTACCATCCTGCATGGACACAAACGCCCAAGAAAATGCAGGTGGCACCTCACCATCCATCATCCTCTCCCTCGCCGTAAGCTCTTCCCTTGAACAATAATGGTCTAAGGATTATGGAGCATGCGCTGGTTTCCTAGGGCTGCCATAACAAGTGACCACAAACTGGGGGCTTGAAACAATAGCCATTTATTCCCTCACAGTCCTGAAGGCTAGAGGTCCAAAACCAAGGTGTTGGCAAGGCCGTGCTCCCTCTGAAGGCTCTAGGGCAGAATCCGTTCTGTGCCCCTCTCCGAGCTTCTGGTGGTGCTGACAGTCCTTGGCATTCCTTGGCTTGTGGATGCCTCCCTTCACCTCTGCCTCTGGCTCCATATGGCCTCTCCCCTGTGTGTCTGTGTCCAGATTTCCCTCCCCATAAGGACAACAGCCACTGGATTGGAGCCCACCTTAACCCAGTGTGATCTCGACTTGATTACATCTGCAGAGGCCCTGTGTCCAAATAAGG